>NC_057804.1:71555713-71827081 GCF_018294505.1 Triticum aestivum
GCCGGCTTCTACTCTCGCGCGCCCGCCTGCCGCCTCCGGCTCCTGCCCCCGGCCTCTCCTCCTCCCGCGCCCCTCCGCCTCCGCGCCCTCCGCCTCGACCCGCCGCCACCACCCTCCGGCCCATGCCCGCCACCCGCGCCGTCCGCCTCCCATTCCCCGGCCACTGCCCTTCGACCGCGCCTGCCCCGCCCTCTGCCCTCTGCCCCCGCGTCGCCCTTCGCCCGTCGTGCACAAGGTGCTCGATGGTATGCCCGCAACGGCAACGTCGTTCATGGGGAATATTCAGTTATAAGGGTTGGGTTTGAGGGTTCTAATCTTTGTCCCTGTTTTTCAACCCGTAAAAGTGCACAAAAAGATCATTTTTGGACCCTTAAAACGCTAGTGAGGGTTTGAGGGTTCTACTAGTAATGCTCTTAGGATGGGCTTTTAGTAATTCGGTCTATACGTGCTATTCGGTCCTCAAAACAACAAGACCGAACAAACCATACCTAGTTCGGTCTTCTATTTTTGCAGACCGTTTTTTATTCGGTCTTTTTGGGTTCGGTCTCGATCTTTTCAGGTTCGGTCTTCGGTCCTTGGTTTTTATGCCCGGGGACTGATGCCTACTGAAGTAATATGGGGTTCAAGATTTGAAAATTTGGTGCTAACTCTTATTTAGAATTGTGCTCTAGACTAGAGGTGATTGGATCTCTGCTATTGCTCTCTCTTCCTGATGCGACTACTCCACTGATATTTGGTTGTTTCAGGGTTGCTCATGATGGATTTCCGATGGCTGGAGGTCGTCATCTTGGCTATCATGTTGCTGCTTGCCGTTCAGGGGTCGTCTGTTGGGGAACGCATTATTTCAAAAAAAATCTTCGATCATGCAAGATCTATCTAGGAGATGCATAGCAACAAGCGGGGAGAGTGTGTCCACGTACCCTCGTAGACCGAAAGAGGAAGCGTTAAGTAACGCGGTTGATGTAGTCGAACGTCTTCGCGATCCAACCGGTCGAGTACCGAACGCACAGCACCTCCGCGATCTGCACACGTTCGGCTCGGTGACGTCCCTCGAACTCTAGATCCAGCTGAGGCCGAGGGAGAGTTTCGTCAGCATGACGGCGTGGTGACGGTGATGATGAAGTTACCGACGCAAGACTTCGCCTAAGCACTACGACAATATGAACGAGGTGGAAATCTGTGGAGGGGGGCACCGCACACAGCTAAGAAATCAACTTGTGTGTCTATGGGGTGCCCCTTGGCCACGTATATAAAGGAGGGGAGGGAAGAGGTGGCTGGCCCTAGGGAGGCATGCCAGGTGTGGGGAATCCTACTAGGACTCCCCGGTCCAAGTAGGATTCACCTCCTCTTTCCTATTCCTAGTAGGAGAAGGAGGGAAGGAGGGGGGCGCCGCCCCCTCCTAGTCCAATTCGAACCAGCCCATGGGGGGGGGCACCCCTTGAGGCCCTTCTCTCCTTTCCCGTATGGCCCATTAAGGCCCACTACTTCCCTCGGCGAATTCCCGTAACTCTCCGGTTCTTCAAAAAATACCCGAATCACTCGGAACTTTTCCGATGTCTGAATATAGCCTTCCAATATATCGATCTTTATGTCTCGACCATTTCGAGACTCCTCGTTATGTCCGTGATCTCATCCGAAACTCCGAACAACCTTCGGTACATCAAATCACATAACTCATAATACAAATCGTCATCGAACGTTAAGCGTGCGGACCCTACGGGTTTGAGAACTATGTAGACATGACCGAGACACATCTCCGGTCAGTAACCAATAGCGGAACCTGGATGCTCATATTGGTTCCTGCATATTCTATGAAGATCTTTATCGGTCAAACCGCATAACAACATATGTTGTTCCCTTTGTCATCGGTATGTTACTTGCCCGAGATTCGATCGTCGGTATCACCATACCTAGTTCAATATTGTTATCGGCAAGTATCTTTACTTGTTCCGTAATGCATCATCCCGCAATTAACTCATTAGTCACATTGCCTGCAAGGCTTATAGTGATGTGCATTACCGAGAGGGCCTAGAGATACCTCTTCGACAATCGGAGTGAGATATCTCTTCGACAATCGGAGTGACAAATCCTACTCTCGATCTATGCCAACTCAACAAACACCATCGGAGACACCTATAGAGCATCTTTATAATCACCCAGTTACGTTGTGACGTTTGATAGCACACAAAGTGTTCCTCCGGTATTCGGGAGTTGCATAATCTCATAGTCATAGGAACATGTATGAGTCATGAAGAAAGCAATAGCAATAAACTAAACGATCATAGTGCTAAGCTAACGGATGGGTCTTGTCCATCACATCATTCTCTAATGATGTGATCCCGTTCATCAAATGACAACATATGTCTATGGTTAGGAAACTTAACCATCTTTGATTAATGAGCTAGTCCAGTAGAGGCATACTAAGGACACTCTGTTTGTCTATGTATTCACACATGTACTATGTTTCCGGTTAATACAATTCTAGCATGAATAATAAACATTTATCATGATATAAGGAAATATAAATAACAACTTTATTATTGCCTCTAGGGCATATTTCCTTCAGTCTCCCACTTGCACTAGAGTCAATAATCTAATTCACATCATCATGTGATTTCACACCAATAGTTCACATCTTTATGTGATTAGTTCACATCTCCATGTGACTAATACCCAAAGGGTTTACTAGAGTCAATAATCTAGTTCACATAGCTATGTGATTAACACCCAAAGAGTGATCATGTTTTGCTTGTGAGAGAAGTTTAGTCAACGGGTCTGCCACATTCAGAGCCATATGTATTTTGCAAATTTTCTATGTCTACAATACTCTGCATGGAGCTACTCTAGCTAATTTCTCCCACTTTCAATATGTATCCAGATTGAGACTCAAAGTCATCCGGATCGGTGTAAAAGCTTTCATCGGTGTAACTCTTTACGACAAACTCTTTATCACCTCCATAACCGAGGAATATATACTTAGTCTTCTAGATAATTTTGACCGCTGTCAAGTGATCCACTCTTGGATCAATATCGTACCCCCTTGCAAAACTCATGGCAAGGTACGCAAAAGGTTTGGTACACAGCATAACATACTTTATAGAACCTATGACTGAGGCATAGGGAATGACTTTCATTCTCTTTCTATTTTCTCCCGTGGTCGTGTTTTGAGTCTTACTCAACTTTACACCTTGCAATACAGGCAAGAACTTCTTCTTTGACTGTTCCATTTTGAACTACTTCAAAAATCTTGTCAATGTATGTACTCATTGAAAAATCTTATCAAGCGTCTTGATCTATCTCTATAGATCTTGATGCCCAATATGTAAATAGCTTCACTGAGGTCTTTCTTTGAAAAACTCCTTTCAAACACTCCTTTATGCTTTCCAGAAAATTCTACATCATTTCCGATCAACAATATGTCATTTACATATACTTATCATAAAGGTTGTAGTGCTCCCACTCACTTTCTTGTAAATACATGTTTCACCGCAAGTCTGTATCAAACTATATGCTTTGATCAACTTATCAAAGCATATATCCAACTCCGAGATGCTTGCACCAGTCCATAGATGGATCGCTGGAGGTTGCATACTTTGCTAGCACCTTTACGATTGACAAAACCTTCTTGTTGCATCATATACAACTCTTCTTTAAGAAATCCATTAAAGAATGTAGTTTTGACATCCATTTGCCAGATTTCATAAAATGTGGCAATTGCTAACATGCTTCAGACAGACTTAAGCATCGCTACGAGTGAGAAAATCTTATCGTAGTCAACACCTTGAACTTGTCGAAAACCTTTTTGTGACAATTCGAGCTTTCACTACAAAAAAAGACACATCCGTGACATTTTGGGCCAAACGATTTTTTTTCTGTCATAGATATGACACTTCTATGACGATAATTGTGACAAAACCCGGTATCATCATAGATGTGGTGGGCTCCTACTTCTATGACAAAAAATCATGATAGAAAATGGGCTTTTTGTCCTGGGCGGGCCGGAGACGTAGCTGCATGATATTCTTTGGGCCGTCCATGACGGAAAAAACCGTGGTAGAAGCGAGGGGGAGGAAAATTTTGGGGAGTTGTCGGTTACGGTGGGATGTCTGGGGCCGAGCGATGCGCGTTTCTCTCGTACGTACGTGCGTGTGTGAGAGGCGTTGGCTCTAACTGAACTCGAGCGATGCATTGGGCTCTAACTGAACCCGCGCGATTGCACTGCAGGCTACACGTTACTGAACCTGAGCGATCGATCGATGGCTGTTAGCTGAGCCCGATGAAGCGATTCCTTCGCTACTGCTGCTAACTGAAGCCTATTGATGCTGCCTCTAGGATGAATAGTGAGTGTTGAAGGGGGGGTTTGGATGAACAGTGAGCGGTGGCGTTGCCTCTGGATGAATAGGACCCCGTGGTGTGGAGGGATGGATGAACAATAGATGATGGAGGGGTGGCCGTGGAGGGGTGGTTGAATAGGACCCCGTGGTGTGGAGGGCTGGATGAACAGTAGACGGTGGAGGGGTGCCCATGGATGGGTGGTTGAACAGTAGCCGGTGGAGTAGCGCGCGGTGGAGGCTGGATGAACAGGAGCCCGTGGAGGATGGAGGAGGTCAACGGTAGCCCGTGAGGCTGGAGGAGGTTGATAGTGAAGATGAACAGTATCCCGTGGAGTCCTGTTTTGTGGTACGCCACACCCCTCCCGATGAACAGGACCCCCGTTTCGACTGTAGCGCTCCAACACAAGTCCGTTTCGTCCGTTTTGCGGTACGCCACACCCCTCCCGATCAACAGGACCGCCGTTTTGACCGTAGGAGGTCCGTTTCCTCCGTTTTGTGGTACGCCACACCCCTCCCGATTAACAGGACACCCGTTTCGACCGTAGGAGGTCCGTTTCCTCCGTTGTGCGGTACGTTAGACCCCTCCCGATGAACAAGATCCTATTTCGAACGTGGTCGGTTGAACACAAGGCCGTTTCCTCCGTTGTGCGGTATGCCAGGCCTCGTTTCCATTGCCTGTTCCGTCCAAGCCCTCCCGATGAACACGACCACACATTCTGTTCCGACCCAGCCGGTTGGCTCGCACGCGTTCCGTTGCCTCCCGATGAACATGACGCATTTCGTTGCCTCCCCATGAACACAACGCATTCTGTTGCCTCCCCATGAACACCACGACGACGCTGTTTCCCCGTTCCAACACAGCCATGTACGTATGCGCGAGTAGGCATTCGAGACCCTGCCCGTATGTACGTACGTGGCCGTATTTTCTTTCTTGCACCCTCACTGTTGTACGTACGTGTACATGCTATGTGCGCGCCTCTACTACGACACGTGCACACCTCTACATCCACCAGTATATATATATGTACACGTTCGCGACCAGAATGACAACGCTACATACGCTTCGACCAGGTGGGTCCCGACTGTCAGGCACTTCCTTGCCTGTGAAGATGTAGCTGGTGGATCCCAGCAGTCAGGGGGGCAAATCGTTTTGTTTTTTTGCCCGGACGCACCTCCTTGCGTGCGAAGATGTAGCTGGTGGGTCCCAGCAGTCAGGGGGGTGAATCATTTTTTTTGCCGGGACGCACTTCCTTGCGTGCGAAGGTGTACCTGGTGGGTCCCAGCAGTCAGGGGGGAAACATTTTTTTCGCGAAATATGGTGGCCCGTCCGGTGGGTCCCCGCTGTCAGGTGGAGGAATAATTATTTTGCGCGTAATAAGGAGGCACTTCCGTGCTGCGGCCGTGGACCCAGCTGTCAGCCTCTCCACGTACAGTCCATGTCCGATGGAAGCCGTTCCTTGACAAAGTTGACCACGCCGCGCCCAGAGCACCAGGGCGGTGGACGACGGCGAGGCCTAGGAAGGGGACGACGCGGAGCCGGGGAAGACGCGGCAGTGGATGCCCATGCGTAGAGGAGTACGAGGGTTTACTGGTTTGCTGCGGTGTGAGGCTGCCGTCGCCGCAGAATAACAGGGGGTGTGGGTGAGTAGAGGGATGGCTTGGCCAGCGGTAGGAGTAGTAGGGGCCGGTGAGGCCTCCGCTGCATCGCAGCCGGCCATGGGAGGCAGGAGCACGAGGCACGACCGGCGCTGGTTTGGGCGGCTGGAGCAAGAATACCAGAGGTTGAAGAAGCACTACGGCCGTTGGATGGACATCGTACGGTCACTGGAGCTAGAATCATGCAGATTGACTAAGTTGACAAAGCCCTCCGTCCCAGTCAACTTAGTAGGCCCACAAGTCAGCCTGCCACTATACTGGGTCCCAGCTAATAGGGGGAGTATTCATTTTTTTGTGCGTAATAAGAAGGCACTTCCTTGCGTGCGAAGATATAGCTGATGGGTCCGAGCTGTCAGCGGCGGTAACGTTTTTTTCGCAAAATACAGAGGCCCTTTCGGTGGGTCCCTGATGTCAGCTGGAGGAATCATTATTTAGCACGTAATAAGGAGGCATTTCCTTGCGTGTGGCCGTGGACCCAGCTGTCGTCCTCTCCATGTACAGTCCACTTCAGATGCATGTCAGTCGTTGACCACGTTGACCAGGCCGCGCCAAGAGCACCAGGGCGGTGGACGGCGGCGAGGCCTAGGAAGGGAACGACACTGAGGCAGGGAAGACTCGGCAGTTGTTTCCCATGCGGAGGGGAGTACGACTATACGAGGGTTTACTGGTTCGTCTGCCGTCGCCAGAGAATAACAGCAGGTGTGAGTGAGTAGAGGGATGGCTAGGCCAGCGATGGGAGTACGGTGGGGCGGTGAGGCCTGCGCGGCAGCACAGCCGGCCGCGGGGAGGAGGGAGTAGGCAGTCCCGCCGGCGCTTGTTTGAGCGGCTGGAGCAGGAAGGGCAGAGATTGAAGAAGCACGACGGCCGTTGGATGGACATCCAACAGTCACTGCTTGTGCATCAACCTTTTTTTAGGAAAGCCTCAAATCTGTGGAAAACAGCATACAACCCATCTGCCATTATTTCTAATAATTTACAGCCCATTTGCTAATTCTTAAGGGTTTTTTGGAGCCCATATTCTTTTTGTTAGCATTACAGCCCATTTGCTAATTCTTAAGGTTTTTTTGGAGCCCATATTCTTTTTGTTAGCATTACAGTCCATATAGTGGCCACGGTTAAAAACTTATACGAAATTTTGCATATTTCGGTGCGGTCCAAACGGTTTTTAATCCCGAAATTTTGACTCACATTCAAACTGATTTTAAAAATAAATGTATATCAATATAAAATCCAACAAATTCTCCACGCACAAAAATTAATGTAATTTAAAATCTCGAAATGAAAAAAAAGATATTTGAAACTAATTGCCGGTTTGATGTGTTTTAAAAATGTACAACCCATTTGTCATTACTGACGGGCCATTTTCTCGGCTAGCCGGATGAAAGCTCTCCTCGCCTTGAAAGATTTGCAGCCCAACAGGCCTGACAAAGCGACTTACTTGGCAAATCACAAAAAAACTGGGCTGTGGCCGTGGACCCAGCTGTCAGCCTCTCCACGTACAGTACTCTTCTGATGGAATTAACCACGCTGCGCCGAGAGCACCAAGGCGGTGGACGACGGCGAGGCCTAGGAAGGGGACGACGTGGAGCCGGGGAAGAAGCGGCAGTGGATGCCGACGCGTAGAGGTGTACGAGGGTTCACTGGTTTGGTTGCGGTGTGAGGCTGCCGTCGCCGCAGGGCCTGGCTAGCGGTGGGAGTAGTAGGGGGCGATGAGGCCTCAACGGCAGCACAACCGGCCACTGGAGGCAGGAGCAGGCGGTCTTCCCGGCGCTGGTTTGGGCGGCTGGTGCAAGAAGAGCAGCGATTGAAGAAGCAGCAGGACCGTTTGATTCAAATCCAACGGTTACTACTGCTAGAATCGTTTGTTGACTAAGTTGACAAGCCCTGCGTACGCGTCAACGCAGTGGGCCCATAGGTCAGCCTCCCAACCGGTGTGCCCCAGATGTCAGTGGGAGGAATCATTTTTTTCGCGTAATAAGGAGGCAGTTGATTGCGTGCGGCCAGGCCAGCGGAGGGAGTAGGGTGGGCCGGGGGAGCCTGCGCGACATCACAGCGGGCCACAAGAGGAGGGAGCAGGCATTCCCGCCGGCGCTAGTTTAGGCGGTTGGAGTAGGAAGATCAGAGATTGAAGAAGCACGTCGGCCGTTGGATGGACATCCAACAGTCACTGTTGCTAGAATCGTGTGTTCACTGACAAAGCCTTGCGTAAACAAGTCAACCTCGAAATCTATGGCGTGTACAACCCATTTGCTATTATTTTTATAATTTTTACTCATTTTCTAATTCATATGGAATTTATTGCAGCCCGTTTTCCATTTTTAAAATTGCCGGCCATTTTCTGGTCAGTACCAGGGTCAAAAAATTAACTAAATATGTGGTAAATTTTGAAAATTCGCAAATTTTTGCTGGGGAACGAAATATTCTTAATCCAAAAATTAATAGCCATACTAAAACAAATTTAAAAATAAATTAGTACTATGTCATGTTAAATCCAATGAAATACGTAAAAGATATCAGTGAAGAACAAAATTAAAAAAAGCTAATATCCCATTTGCTATAATTTTTTTGGAATTTTCAACCCCTTTTTATATTACTTTTAACAGACATTGACCATACTCTTTGGCCAGGATGGAATGCATCCCTCCTCATCTTCAAAGATTTGCAGCCCAGTAATTGGGAGAAAACAAATAGGCCTAGCTTGGGTATTCTTCAAAAAAGAAATACTAGGCTACCTATTTTCCCAAAGAACTGGTGCATGAGCATTTAGCTTTATTTATTTATTTACTTATTTATGTTTAGGGGACCATGAGCATGTACCTGGGCCGGATTCATGTGAGAGCCTCCCTTCTAGTTAATTATGGGCTTCTCTATTGGGCCTTCATCAGTGGGCTGCATGTTATCAACAAGTGGAAAATGTATTCCGTACGAAAAATAGTATGAGCTACGTACGGTACGGGGCACTAAAGGATCGAACCGTGCAACGACTTCCAAAACAACACATTTATTCAACCAACAGACGAAATATAGTACTGATTGTACATTGAAAACAGCAGCAGCAGCAACCAGGGCTGGGGGTGCAACAGAAGTAGTAAGTAGGCCAGAAGAGTGAAGACGCAACTCTCTCTTCCAAACCAAACATCAGCCATCATTACAAAAGGGCTACCAAAAAAGAACAAGTGTATGCATCAAACTAAATAAAGATCCTACCACACCAAGTGTACGCATCTAACTAACTGGCTCAGTTAGACGTTACTATTTATTAAGCTGTGGAGATTGGCTGACGGCTTGAACCAAATGGGTGCCTGACAGGGGAAACTCCAACCAGCAGGTCGAAGTCTGATACATGTGACCCTCTCTCCTACTTTGGGCTACAGAGCGTGGCGACACATATCATGGTATGGTGCATGCAGAGACGCATGGTACATTGTGTACACACAATTTTGCCTGGTGAACGAAACCGCGCTACCATCATGATCCTTGCCATCGGTTATCTCCTGGTTAATCGGATAATTCAGTCCGACAAACAGAGAGCGTGTACCATGGCTACTTACCAGCCTCCAGTCAAAAATTCCTGAAGGCCCAGAGAAGCTGGGATCCCGCTCAAATACCTTGCAGTGACTGTGATTGTATTCTGCAAAACAACACGTTTGGTACGTGCGAACGATCATCAATCTTTCGCCGTCGTCTGATCGAGCCAGGAACCACCTGCAACTGCCATGCCGCTTTTCTTTGAAAGGTTCTGGGATTAGGAAGGGTAGGGACACCAGGCGGCCTACAACATCATATCAAGTTGGAGTCAAATAAAAAAGGGCTCTTGATTTAGTCAATCTTAAGAACAGCATGTTACGAGCATGAATATTTTTTCAGTAAATGTTGACAGTAATATAAGCAAGCCGTCATGATATCATAGGAAAGTAACATACTGCTGTAACAGCCGTTTGTAGCGATGACTGGAGTAGGCCAGCAATACGTCCAGCCGTAGAAGGAGTTGACAGCGTAAATGAAGCCCTTGTGTACAATGGCATCAGAGAACCATGGAGGATGTATGATCTTGCGATGGACGTGCAGATTTATCCACTTACCATAGTGACCTGTCAGATAGGCGAGACCGCAGTTGAAGAATGCAATTAGCCTGAAATCTTTATAATTCGCAGATCTTGTGGGCACTTGGCAGATTACAACCTTGAGCAAATCAAACTTGGTATCATGTTGGCTACTGTAAGATTCCGAGTATTCTGGGCTGCAGTGCCAAAGCAGTGCAGTGTTAATCGAAGGAAGGGGATCAATCGCCGGGTGTAGACCTCCATGAGCATCCAGCTTCCGCGACCATCGATGAGCACCATCTAAGACGTGTTCATGCCGACCCAGTACATACCGTTAATGTAGCTGAGGCTGACGGGGATCGGATCGCAGTGAAGGGGGTTGATGCTCGCCACCCTATGATCATTATGCTGCGTGACACACCGTTTCTGAAGATTAGGCGGCATCAGCAAGCAAGGAGCTGGCTTAAAAAGCTCCGGCCTGAGGGCTTTGAGTAAACGGTACAACCCCAACGAGCACGTGGCGAGCGGCATGGTACTGAGATTGTCCACACGCAAAACAATGAGCTTGATTACCTCTGTGGGGAGCGAATTCCAGCCACTCTTTTGGAGGACGCTGCTCGGTTCTGCCATTGTTAGTTCTTGGGTTTCGGACGAGGGGGGGAGGCGCCTTAGCGGGGATGGAAGCTTGGACGAGATTATGTGCGGACAAAGATGGAGAAGCGAATATGTGCTGCGGGAAGTGGACAGGTGATGATGACTACATCACGCCGCTTGACTTACGAGACACATACCAGCAGCGTAGGGTCATATCGATGCCAGACAACTTGCTTGAGTGATCACAGTACGGGTACTCCCTACAGTACCTACTACAGTACTATGCCCTAGCTTGCTAGAGTAGAGTAGTAGAGTAGGACTCTGCTCTACTACTAGAATCGGAGGAGTAGTATATTCTAATCTAAAATAGTTACAAACTTCAATGCCCGAGCATGGAACGACTACGAACCATGCTCAAAGACCGTGTCTACGTGGTGTTTGGACTTATATGCAAAACAAATAGCAAGATGCCCGTGCATTGCACGGCACACCATCATCACCAACTCGGTTTTTTCTCTACTCCTACTCCTATAAAAGACTCAGTTGGTGATGATGGAGGCGAGGAGGCGTGTTCAGCCGGGCGTGCAGCGGACGGCACAACACTATTCTATTTGCTATAAAAAAGTAGTAGAGATAGAGACATAGGGAGGAGCACGAGGTTGTGGGAGATAAGGATGAACGAGGCAAGGCCTTATCTGTAAATGTGGAGAGAGGTGCGGGTATCTTTTGTAAAATTGTCATAGTTGGCTTTCGATCTGTCAGATATAGATCGGACGGTCTATATTACAAGATGGCAGGCATACCATCATCACCAACTCAGTTTTCTATAAGAGTAGATATAGATAGATAGAGACTAGGGAGTACTAGTAAGGACACCATCTACTGCTTCGTGTGCTACTCCTGCGCTCCATTCGGTGGCCGCAACGTCCCCTACAGCCACTCCCTCCTGCGCTCCATTCGGCAGGCGCTGTTGAAATCTGGGGAGCGCACTCTCGCGACTGCTGGCAGCCACGACTTCACCGACGACAACTTCTTCCCCGACCTCGGAAACCTCTTCCTCAACTACATGGGCGACAACCTCAACGCCAACGGTGCTGCTCCCGTTGCACCGTATGTGTTTCTGTCCTTCCTGTTCGAAATCGTGGTAGAATTCATGTTTCTACTCTGTATCCTACTACTATGTTAGTCCACATGATTAGTTTCATCTCTGTTATAGCCGTCATAATTTATTTTGTGCTTATTCAGATTAAATCTTGTAGTAACTTGCTCACATATTCAACTGGCGCAACGTCCCCTACAGCCACTCCCGTTTCATGGACAGCCTTGTCGATGCCTCCAAGGAGCCCTTCGTCCACTTCTATGAGTGCCCGATGTCATTTTGTGGCTCGCCGGCGGACATGGTGCATCACCTCACGGATGCATGTAGCGGTCACTGCTGGCCCTTGGCGGAGAACATCAAGTATGACATGTGCTACCGGTTCACCATGCCGGAGTCGCTGGAGGATCACCGTCGCCTGCTAGTCTCAGAGGAGGACGGCAGCGTCTTCCTCTTGATCGTGGGCACCGGCGAGGCCCGCGCAGGCCGCCACCCCGTCTCTGTAATGTGCGTCAGGGGCGTCGCCGCTGACGCTAACACTGACACGAGGCAGATGTACGGGTGCGTGGTCAATGTTACTACCCCACCAGCTGCGTGCGGTGAAACCGGCCTCATCGGACAGCCTTGGACTCTGAGGAGCTGGGACTAACCCGCCAATGTGGACTTGGAAAACCGATGGCATCCGTTCCATCCTTTACCCGCCGACTCGGTGCACGGGGACTCCTAGGAGGTTCACCTGGACATATGCATTATCAAGTGCACTTAGAAAACATGTAGTGTGTATGTGGGCGCTTATGGCCCGTTTCTTTGCCGCTTTTGATTCTGTAAGCTTGTCGTTAAACTTGAGTGGCTTTCGCCGCAGTCCTTCCTTTGAACTGCTCCTCTCAGTGAGATGATGTAAGACACTTTGGGTTTCATTTGATAATGGAACCGGGGAGGAGCCTCCCTGTTCTTCTAAAAAAATACGCATTATCAAGTTAAATGTTGATCATTAGTCTTCGCTCAATGTAATCCGCTGTCTAAGCATGTGGAGACTTCCATGCAGGATCTTGCTCTATTGGAGTATCGCGCATGAATAAAAGTGTATCCGTTTATGGTTTAGTCTAGAATCTTCCATGTATGAATTTTTACTACAGTACTGGTGAAAGACTTACGATGAACCATTTCTTACATCTCCTCTGCCCCCTTGCAAGTCATCCTAATTTAATCCCTCTGTCTAGGTGTATAAGGGCATGGTTAATATTACTTAATAGTATAGCCAATTGTTGACTATAAGAAAGTGCCATGTCATCTGTAGCCAACATGTATAACAATCGATACTCAAAAACTAATTCTTAAAGATCATTTCCTGCAAAGCACAATAAGTGTTATTTCTTCACAAGTTTTGGAATGCAGGTTGAATAGTTGAACGCTTTTGTTTGCAAAAGATACCTTTTTATCTATTTCACCCGGATGTTTGTGAGCTCTAGAGATGAGATAATATCTGAAGAAACCTATCGATACCCGTTACACATGAGATGACCCCCACATCCTTTGTCAAAATAAACAACTCCCCGATCAATGCATTTCACTCTCCGGTGCAACGCACGGGCACCTTACTAATATAGATTAGTACGACCAAAAATTGAACTAACATTATATATAGTACGATAAATACTGATGCATGTCACCTAAAATTATATCATTCAAAACTATGTTCAAATACGAATCCAACAATATAGTTTCTGTTGACATGCACTAACATTTTGTCAGTTAAATCTTCAGTCAAATTCAATGGGGGACTAATAAACCACGACCGATGTAGTACAAGTGTAGAGGGCGGCGCTGCACAGAAGTCACACCTCTCACTCGTGGCACGGTAGTAAAGCCATCATATCAAAAAACCCAACCACTCCCAGTAATAAGTGGCCTAGTAAAATAAACGGACAAGCAACCATCACATCCCTCCGTCTTTTTTGCATTTCACCTCTCTGCATTTACTTTCTCCGGTTCATCTCCCACACTCGATCCCTAGCTACTACTCCTAGGGCCAGTTCTTTTGGCGGCTTCCCCAGCTTTTCCCACAAGACTAGTCACAATGGAGAGTAACAATAAGGCGCCTCACTCATTTATTTGGGCTTCTAAACTACTACTCCGTCTTGGTTTATTCCTCACCATTGTAATTTGTGCTAAATTTTGACCAAAGATTTAACTGATAAAATGTAACTCAAAACACTTAGGCGCGGTGCATCTAGGTGTAAGTCATCTTACGAAAACAAAATAATCCCAAAACACTTAGGCGCGGTGCATTAACTTCTGCCTCGTTTCTTGTTTCTTGACATATCAACCAATAAGAGATAAAGAGTGTGCATGCTCTTAATGACTTGAGAAATCAAACACGACATGCAGTGGTTAGTTCATTGCATGCAATACTATTAATTAGCAAATAAACATTAACGTTTCTCGTTTTCTCCTCCTCCTTGGTCACGGTGTACAGCCTAAGATGACTTACTCACCTAGATGGATGGAGTAGTGCATGTGACATGCACTAACATTTCATTAGTTAAATTTATGATCAAAATTTCACACAGATTACAATGGGGACCAATAAACCAGGATGGAGGTAGTAGTTATGGGATTACTAATCTAGAAGCCTAAAAGAACTGGCCCCTGGTACTCCTACTAGTAGTAGTACTCACGTTGGAATCATTTCACAAGCTTGACTAGTGCTGTTTTTCTACTTTTACAAAAACCGCATTGTAATGTTAAAATGTGCATTTGCACGTACATAAGTAATAGTAGTACTCCCTCCATCTAGGTGTACAAATCTTCCCTCCTTCTTGGTCACCGTGCACAACCAAAGATGACTTATTGACCTGGACGGAGGGAGTAGAAAAGTCTGCAAGCATATATCGAGAGAGACGTGTAGTCCGATAGTATATAGTAAAGTTTGTGCTATATGCACGTACTTGCAAAATGCGTAATAATACACAACGTTTCCAAACTTTCCCTTTTACATACTTAATTAAGGACGCTAAAAATTCCTGAACGTTCGGGATTTATCATTTGCGTCCCAAAACTAATGAGATCGCCTTACGAAACAAAAATTATACTCCTCCTAAAAGCCACAATGCTCGCAGGAGCGCTTGCGGCGCCACAAGTGCCCTGGTGCGCGGCCGTTTCTCAGCACGCCGACACAACGCCTCTTCCTCAGCCTCGCTACTCGCGAGGTGCTGATTGGCGGCTTGCCGGCGGGCGAGCGCGATCTCATCGGTTGGTGATCCGGCGCCAACAGGTACTCCTCCTGGCTGGAAGCGTGCACCCGGTCCACGTACCGCCAAGCGTAGATGAGGCGCTTGGGCCCGACTGCACTCAGGTCATCGGCACGGGCGTCCTCTGCCACCCTCACGGCCCTCGCACGAGCCTTCTGCCAAAGAACCAATTGCTTGACTCTCTCGAATGCGACATAGATCTCCCAGAAAGCTTGTTGCGCGGTGCGCTTCTCTTCCTTGGCCTTCTTCTCCACCTCTATTTTGGCGCGCTCTGCTGGAGGCAAAGCCTCCCACAAGGAGACATCCATTTCTTGCCAAAGCTGCTCAAGGTTGGGGGGCTTGGCGGGCGGTGCAGAGCCGACGCGTCCTCCGACGCGCGTGCTGGCGAGATTGGGAACGCCGATGCGTCCACCTCGACGCATCGCGGTGAGGAGCGGAATGCCGATGCATCCTCCTCGACTAGTGGCGGCGAGGAACAGAACGGCGACGCGTCGTGTCATGACAAGGAGCGGAACACTGACGTGTCCTTGTCGACTAGTGGCGGCGAGGAACGGAACGGTGACGCGTCACGTAGCAGCGAGGAGCGGAACACCGACGCGTCCTCCTCGACTAGTGGCGGCGAGGAACGGAACGATGACGTGTGACCGTCTGCGCGGTGCAGCGAGGGGCTCCTAGGGCTTGGGAGGGGCGATGCCATGGTGGTCGACGTGAGAGGGAGGGGGAGGAGATAGCGATGAATGTGAACATGAGGGGGAGGAGATAGCGATGTTGTGGGAGGCGCAGTATTTATAGCGAGCAATGGCACCCCTACGTAAGATATGGACTGAGCTACACTGACTTAACTGCAGGTCCAGTTGCGTCACTGACATGTGGGCTAGTACACTGCTGGGCCCGTATGAGTGACCCAATGTGCCTGAAGTTAAGTAAAAGCTACGTGGGCATATTTGTTGGAGTAAATTACGGGGGAGCGAAGGGGTGGAAATATTGCTAGTCACAACGGATTGGACGAGCGTGGGGGGAGGAGGGTCATGCATGCAGATTTTTTCACACGGGGTGGAGTGGTGGGACCGCCGGAGGGAGAAGGAGAGTGGCAGGCATATTGTTTCCACACATGGAGAGGAAAAGATTTGGAGACGAACGGGCTTCCTGCAGGTATGGGGAACGGTGCATAATAAGTCATCTTGCATGCCGGGCTAGGTATAGTCTCAAGTCATTAAAAACATACACGCCCCAGACATGTTCATATTTCAAGGTGCAC
The DNA here is from genome assembly GCF_018294505.1 of Triticum aestivum. Taxonomy (NCBI): domain Eukaryota; kingdom Viridiplantae; phylum Streptophyta; class Magnoliopsida; order Poales; family Poaceae; genus Triticum; species Triticum aestivum. The sequence continues at coordinate 71,571,946 of NC_057804.1, forward strand.
TAAATTATTGCATGCGATTATTAAGGCTGGCCATAATGGTGGTATCTTAGCTGGTATCATGCACACAGGAATAGCAAACATGCTGATGTGGCAAAGAATTAAAGAAGAGAGGGGGGTTAGAGTAACTAGTGTTCATGCATGCATTGGTAAACACATTTCTTTGTGAAGAACGACAACATTAGTTGAGTACTTTTGTAGACTTCAAAAACTATTCCACCACCTCTACTATCTTGCTAAGAGTAGGTGAAATTTTTGAGTCGAGCCCTTTAAACTAGAAGGGAGGTAGTGGTACTCTAATAGCTAGGTGTTTAAGTCATCTTACGAAAACCAAATAATCCCAAAACACGTAGGCACGGTGCATTAACTTCTACCTTGTTTCTTATTTCTTGACATATTAACCAATAAGAGATGAGGGTGTGCATGCTTTTAATGACCTGAGACTATCAAACATGATATGTAGTCGTTAGTTCATTGCATGCAATACTATTTAATTAGCAAATAAACATTAATGTCTCTCGTTTTCCCCTCCTCCTTGGTCACGGTGCACAACCTAAGATGACTTACCCACCTAGACGGAGGGAGTATCAACATTCACAATGTCAAATCAATATTTTTACACTCATTATAAAACGTAGTTCTTATACTCATTATAATCAGTATTTTAGATATTGATATTTTTAGTATAAATTTGGTTGTGGGATTTCATTGATGCCTGTCAAAGCGTGGAGGAAGCGGAGCTTAGGGCATGCATTGCCAGTCTCTACATAGGTATTTCTCTTCATAATCCTGTAATTTTAGAGACTGATTGCGCTTTTGTGGTAGCGTCTCTTGCATCGAGGGACTATGACAGGTCTGCTATGCGTGACCTGAAGATGAAAGCGTTGAGCATCTCGAAGTTGATCAACAATCTTCAATTGTCAAAGATTAGCCGTTCGGCCAATAAGGTGGCACACTTAATCGCTAAGTATAGCTTTGACAATAGATTAGATGGTATTCTTGTAAATAATGTACCACCCTATGTGGTGAATATTGTATCGAATGAGTGTACTGGTGTGGCTGGTTAATTAATATAAGGTGGTGTTCAAAAAAAGTATATATTTGGTCAAACACTTTGCAAATGGTTGACGGGAGTAAAAAGGACCAGAGGGAGTATCATGCATGCGGAGTAGGCAAAAAAAATTTGCTCATTTATAGCCGGTCGAAGTCTCAAAGGGCGTGACTGCGCGAGGGAGGCGAAGGTCGTGGGAGGCGCGACGGTTGACGGAATTAAGTGAAGTTACATCCACGCGCCAGCATGGCGTGCGAACAGGCAGAAGCTATACCGTCAGGCCTACGTTATGGGTCTAGTAGACATGACATCTAGTGGGTCCCGCATAGTTCTCGAGAACTCTTTGGGGGCTTGCAGCCGTTTATCCACCGGGAAAGCAAGCAACCCCCACGCCGTTCACACGCCCTACTCGTCCCCGTCTTCTACCTCACAACAGTTCGCTCCCAGTCGTCCCGTCCTTTCACATTAGTTCGCTCCCAGTTTTTGCGGGGTAAAACAGTTCAACTTCTCCTAACCCTCCTCCAAAATCCATGGCCTCCCAAATCTCCATGGTCGTCGCTGAGTACCAGGTTAGAGCCATCACCGGCGATCAGTTCATCGTCATCAACACACGTGGATCCGTGACGGTGAAAGCATGGCTTGCTCGCTTCCTACGCATGTTCAACAGTTCAATGGATGAGCGGGTCGCTGGGCTAGATGTTGAGTACACCACAGTCCTGGGATGAGAGAACGATCTAAAGGACGAAGAGAGGAAGAAGCCCGCCGTGATCCAGGTTTGCGTACATAACGTTTGCTTGGTCTACCACATATGCAATGCCGACGTTGAGTGCCAGGATTTTAAGAACTTCCTCAAGGACAAAAGAGTGAAATTCGTTACTGTAGGCTTTAAGAACGACGGAGATGTCCTGCGTCGGATAGGTCTCGTTGTAGGCCAGCCCTTCAATCTCCAGAAGGCAAGCCTGGTGTCCTCCTCTCAATCTTCAATGCTGACCCTGGCAGCAGCCATGATTGATCCTTCGTACGCTAAACTGAAGAAACCTCATCATGAGTTTCATCATGCATGGGAGTCGAAAACATTAGATGAAGATCACATCCTGTACGCTGCAATGGATGCCTACCTTTGTTTAAATATGTACATGGGTTGGATGAAGAAGCAGAGCCCAGTGTCCAGTTCAAGCAAAGAAGCGTCGGCGAAGAGGAAGAGGAAGAGGGACGAGGACGAAGTCGAGGACGTGGACTCGAACTTCGAGTAGGTGGCAGTGTCGTCGCTTATGCTGGTTCTACTGCAGTGTCAAGAGGACTAGTTGCTTAGTTTATTTTCAAGGGTGTGTTGTGCTGAGGCCCCAGCAGAACTATGTTTATGTTCTTTCTCGTTATTTGAACTCTTTAGTACGTAGAGTAGTACTAGTACTATGTCTTACTACTGTTCTTCTTGCAGTTGGTACTACTGCTCGTATCTTCGTGTTCGTACTATACTTAATATGTTCGTACTAGTAGTATAATTTGGGTCAGTCAATTTGTGAAAGAAGTTCGACGGAGCGAAGGAAGAAGACGGCAGAAGAGGTGGAAGAAGTCCTTCTAGCCATCCATGTTGCATCAAACGGCTCAATGAGTCGACTGACCCAAATTGCTCCTTCAGATTGCATGATCCACGTGGCATTGAAGCCCTCGAAGGTAGATTCCGCGTCCGCACCCGGTTTGTGGGCTCGATGCGTGCGCGACCGGCTTCCGCCGCGACACCCACCATTTGTGCCTCCTCTGTGCGGGCGGAGGCGACAATGACCCGCTAGTTTCTCCTCGCCGGCGTGCTGGAGCACGCGCTCGTCCTCCTCTTCGTACGCTGCATACATAGACGCGGCTCCACCAGCTGCTCGCGTGCTTGGCAGCGCGGCGACATTGCGAGGAGGGACTGCAGACGACGTGAGCGGGCGAGCCTTCGGCTTCATGGCACAGGGATGGCAGCGACACGGCGGTGATGGGCGAGAAATTGTTGGCTGAAGCAGGCGGGCACCGGCATGCGCAACGACGGCGACGGCATATTGATGAGTGTGCGTATGGGAGCTTACTTTAGTTTTATATAAACCGTACTAGTACATGTAAACATTAGACTTAGGCAGCGCTTTTATTAAAAAAAATTGAAGTTAGTACCACAGCCACGATACGGAATCCTGTGCAAGCGCATGAACCGCAACCGCGCGGTCGATCGAATGGTGCGTCACTGTGTCGCGCTCGAAGGACATCCACCGAACCTTTTTGTGTGTGTGAAAACAATCCTCGAATATTACTCAAGTTTTCTTTCCCAGGAAAGTTCTTGACGCTGCAATATTTCCATCTATTTGAATTTAGCTCCAGTTTGTGTTTATTTGGATTTGGACGTTTTAGGTGCGCCCTAGTTTTTTTAATACTTATTTTGTGTGTGTGACTGAGAGAGAACGTGTGTATGTGTCCATATGTGTGTTGTGGCAGAAGGGAAATGTGGAGACGGTGTGCGTGTGATACAGACATAGAGAGGTGTGAATGTGCAAATGATCATGCATGAGTGAGACATAGACAGATGCCGATACGTTGTGTATACATGAGAGAACGGTCTTCTAGTTTACTTGTGTGTATGTGTGTGTGTGTGTGTGAGTGAGTGAGAGAGAGAGAGAGGAGCATCCGTAACACAACAACCATCTCTCTCGATTCGTCCGTCCCTCGCACGATCGCATGCAACACATGCATCAACGCGCACATTTTGACACCCTCACTCGGCCCCTGCCCGCCTCAAGGCCCGCACAATCTCTTCGTGAATACCCATTTCTCTCCTTAGGTTTGTTTTCGCTCAATATCTGACACACACACGCGCGCGCGCACACACACACACACGCAGCACAACACACACACACACACACACACACACACACTCCCCCGAGCACACAATTCATCCCCATCCAAGGTTATACGGCGACCACTCTCGCTTGTGCTTCTTTGCACCCCAACATGCACAACACCTCAATCTTCAAAGAGGGCATCGAGCAGATCGAAGACGGCGACCACACCGCGCTAGAGAATGCAGGGTCATTTGGAAGCAGGGTGATATGATGACGGCTGACTGACTCCTCCCCCCACCCTCTCTCTCTCTCTTGCACAAAATTACCAATCCCTCTCTCCCCGCACAAAATTGTCAATCCCTCAACCCATGAGATCCTTCCCCTCTCGTCCATGTTTTTCCAGCTCTCTCATCAAACATGTTGTCTCTTCTCCTTCCACGTATACAGAATCCGGATGCACACACATCTCACGTATATTACATGTCTCCATCTTTCTCATAGACCTAACTTCTTCCTCTCTCTTTCTGTTTCTCTCTCTCTCTCTCTCTCTCTCTCTCTCTCGTTAGGTTTGTCTCCGACTCTCTCGTCCACATACATACAATCTTTCCCGCCCTATCTGCTCCATCTTCAAAAGCTCTCTCTGCATGTTTCATTCACAAAATGGGATATGTCAAAATGTTGCTTCTATAATGGCTGATGTAGAGTTTTGGTTGTTTTTGTTGCATCCTACAAAGTAATAACTATGAAATGCATTCAGATTCTCATTTGACTGGGATTATGTGAGTTTGAGCATGTTGTGAAGTACTATAGACCATGTATACATGTTGGGATTCGACAATGATTGTAACTATTGAATTGTATAGACCATTACATTCAAAGTCAATAGCCTAATATATTTATTTCACAATTTCAACAAATGATTAGTTCACTACAAACTAAGAAAACAAATGTGTACTCCCTCCGTTTTTATTTAAGTCCGCGTATTAGCATTGGTCAAAGTCAAGTTTTGTAAACTCTTAGAAAGCTTATAACAAAAAATATTAACATATACAATAACAAATAAATACCATTAGATTCATTATTGAATGTACTTCCACATCATACATATTTGTTATGGTAAATGTTTATATTTTTATATAAACTTGGTCATACTTTAGAAAGTTTGACTTCAGTCAAACCTAATATGTAGAGTTTACTACTACTACTACTCGCTAGTTGCTTAGCCGAATCACTCAACACGCCACACGGGGAGTCCAGTGTCACAAAATTTTGAGGTCGGCGGTAAAATCTCCCGCGGCCCTGATTCAAGCAGTGAGAAGTTACCATCATAGCCTTCGGAATAGGCCTACAGACGATGCTTGGTAGGGGGCTGTTTTCGTAACTTCAGGTTCACCCTACCCAGCCAACCCCACCCCGGCACCCAGAGTAGTACACCTGAATACTCCCCATTTTCTATCCCCACCGCAAAATAGACTTCTCCACGACACCGCAACCTTCATGCTCCTCCCCTTTACATCGGCGCACTCGTCCACCGCAGCGCATCTGCCTCATCGACGACCTCGTACGCCGCACTGGAAACGGTCCACCATCGTTGTCGTAGACGGAGCCTCTTCCCCGGCATCATCTTCCACGGTCTCGGATCTACTTCCCGGAAGCCGACGCCAAGCGCAGAAGTACCACCGTCATGGACAATGAACTGACTCCCGTTGCCGACCATGACTCACAGAGGCCGCCGCGACCATCGTTCTCCTCCTCGATTGGTAATGTGTGTATTGAATTACTTAGCAGTACATGTGCAGTTCCAATTTTGTTCATACCTACCCTTCAATTTTCCTGGGTGCTATTGTTCCTGTAAAAGTAATTGGTTATAGCCTCCATTGTCCAACATAATATCAGCTTGTAATTGTGCATCGCTCCTGTATCGCACTGTGCTTGGGTAGGTTTTTCATGTGCAACCTGTAGTGTGGCAAATGATGGAAATGATTTTAGGACTAGCAAGATGCCCATGCGTTGCATGCATCAAGATGCATTTGTATGAGTAGTTTATCTTGTGGGAGAAAAGGATGAACGAGGGAAGGCCTTATTTGCAAATCTGGAGAGGGGTATGGGTATCTTTTTCCAAAATTCCCATTTGTTCCCTTCCTACCTGTCAGATATAAATCGGACGACCTATATTGCAAGAAAAAAAGTATAGAGAAAAAAAGTAGACAATAAAGGAAGTAGAGATAAATATTAAATATTAAATATAAAATAAATATAACCAAAGAGAAGAGAGTAGAGATAGCAGAGACGTTGGGAAAGGATCGCGCGCGCGCGGGAAAAAGCGGTCGGGCGTGCGCTAGTTTTGGCGCGCGGCGTCTGGCGCGCTTTATAAAATCCAACGCCCTCCCACCGCTCTGTGCCTTGCCACCGCTCTGTGCCTCGCCACCGCTCTCTCCCCGCTCTTTTTTGCCTCGCTGCCACCGCGCCACCATGCCGCCGCATCGCCGGGAAACTTGGGGATACCGCGCCGTCCGCGCGCGCCCCTCTGGTGGCTTCTCCGCCGAGATCCGGTTCCGCGGGATGCGCCTCGGCCTCGGCAATTTTGACACCGCCAACGAGGCCGCCCGCGCGTACGACGCGGCGGCGTGGCGCCTCTGGTGGCCTCATAGAACATTGAACTTCCCCAACGTGCCGACGCGGGAGCGGGCGCAGGAGCTCGCGCCTCTGCCGCGGCTTAGCACCGACGAGAATCGTCGCGACAACCGGAGGCAGGAGCACCATCTCGGCATCGTCGAGATGGACGAGGAAGCCATGGCGCTGTGGCGCCAACACTTCCCGCAGGACATCATCAACGAGCGCGAGTTCTACGCGCGAAGGAGGGCGGAGAGGGATAAGAGGAGGGCGGAGCGAGCCGCCTATCGCGAGGACAAGCATAGGCAAAAAGCGGACGCTCAATTCAACATGAGGCTAGGAGCAGCGTTGTCCTGGGAATCCGACGACGATCGGTATCTTCACGCCTACAGTCAGACGTCGAAGGAGGACATTACCGAGGAGGAGGCGAACAACGAGGAGTAGTTGAATTATCTTTTTTTATCTATCTATGCTGAGAACTATCCTCTAGTCTCTAGTATCTACTTCTCGATCTCAGCACTGTAAACGCTTTTTAAAGCGCCACGCATTGCGATTCTGTTGGAGATGCTCTAACATGGCAGATGAGTGCTTTAATGTTGCCCACAAGATGCGTGAGTATTACTAGTAGTATTTTTCTTGCCATGTTGAGATTTTAAAACCACGAGTGTGAACATGCAGAGGAGCAATGAAGACCAAACACGGGATATTCGGGACATCTTCAAGGAGCGTGGCAAGTTAAAGAGGAGCTGCACCAAACCTGTAAAATGATCTTTGGTAAGTAACACCCTTTCAATTACTTTCGTTTAGCCTCATGTTCTTCGATGTGTATATGTTGTAGTTTCTGTTTCTCTTAAGCGTGGTGTTCTTCGATGTGTAATAAGAAGAGTCTTAATCGTCCTAATGCTTTCATTTTTAACTTGATGTAGGAAGTGGGTGTTCTCACCTTGTAGTTTGTTTTTATATTTCTTTTCCTTTTGAATTCACTTCTCCGATTTCTGTTTATCTGGCTTCTACTAAATGGATCTAGGTTTCTCTAAGTATTGATCTAAAAAAGAAGTAACTTCATGTCAGGATGCAGTTCCTGCGAGGAGGGAAGTATGGTCAACCTCGATATCATGTTTCCAAAATGAGGCTGGATTACATACAAGGTGCCAGTTCCCTAATGATGCTGGATTAGACACAAGGTGCAAATTCCCAGATGATGCTGGATTACACACAAGCCAGGTGGAGTCATCAGCTGTTCGTGTCCTCGTGGCATTAGTAAAGGCTGAAAGAAAGCGTGCAGCAACCCTTGAGAATGTAGCTGAGTTCCTAAAGAAGCGAAAAGAGCAATCAGATGCTCTCTTCAACCAAGCCAAAGAAAAGAGGGAAGAAGCCAGAAATAAGCTAGCAGAGGCAGAGCAGGCTAGGCGTCTCCTGCTATCTAAAACTGTTGTCAATACAAAATTTCCTTCATAATAGCTAGGTTCAAATGTTTATCCAGTCAGCATGCCTATTGTGATGTCTGTGCATCTACTGATGTGGCACAAAATGTTTTTTCGGGTCATGTAATAACAGCAATTACTTTCCAAACAATAACAGATGAAGCATTGGACATGGTATAGTTCACGCGCAAGCCCGACACTCCAAGTTCAACTTCCACATCAAACTCATGTTCATAGATATCTGCACATTCATACATAGTGCCCACAACCATGATTCACTTCAAAGCCAAAAAAATGTGAGGAGAGTTATAAATAACGAAAAACCTCTACTAGTTCCTGCTACCAGTGCGAGCACAACAAGTCAAGACCATGTGTAAATTTATTATATTTTAGTCATGTTTTCTGTTCTAAAATGCCTGCCGGCTCGCGGAAGGATGTGTTGCCGGCACACGCGCGGATTCAATGAAGGCAGGCGGGGCAGTCTTAAGATGGTTGCACGCGGCGAGGAGGCATGCTCAGCCGGGCCTGCAGCGAGTGCGACCCTCTTGGCCGGCGCGCCGGTTCAATGCCTGCGCTATGAGAGGTCGCGTCCATGTCAGAGCAATCACTCCCTCCAGCCCTTTTTTGTTTGGGTATAACAATATATTGTTTTCCATTCACATTTTACAAGTAAAATTCATGGACAAACTTTGACCCAAAGTACGATGGGGACTAGTAAACCAGAACGGAGGTAGTAGTTTTTTTAATCAAAGAAGGGTTTCCCCTTCCGATTACTAAAAACCAGCATCTAAATCTAAACCATAGTATTTGCCCTAGAACTACCAGGTTCAACATCTCGCAACATAAACCCATACAACTATACGCCAAGGAGGTACGTTGTACTATGAATTCCATTTTCGCTCCATACCAAGCGTTCTAAAAACTGCTTACTACTTATAACGTGCCATTGAAAATAGGAACTCTTAACCCCACTAAAAACAATATTTTAAATGTGGCTACTCGATCTGTGGCAACTGGCGAGCCACCGCGCTCCAAGTCCTTCACCTGTGGTCCCGACCATCAACTCCTACAAAGGTGCTCCACCACGTACCCGGTACCCGCGAATGCAGCAATCGTGCGCCTAGGGTTTTAGGGTTTATTTGTTAACGTCGCCTTTACGTAACACTCATGTGTGCGAGACAGCGAGAGGCCGACTGCGTGCGTGCGCCTCTTCTCTTCGTATATGTACTCCACTGTTTGTTTGGTGTCCAAAAAATTATAATAACTACTAGCAATGTGCCAATGCGTTACCACACGATCAAAGTAGATTAATACATATTCACCGATTTGATAGAAAAAAAGTCTAGTTTTGAAATACGTATATCACTAAAAATATGTTATGTTTCACTCAAAATATATTCCTTTGGCGGTTTTGATGAGATAAGGGAGGAATGTTGTTGGTTTCAAGATTCGAGAAGTGGTATATGTCTAATTTCTACTCTTACTAGCAAGATGCCCGTGCGTTGCACGGAACATCAAGATCTTGTGGGAGAAAAGGATGAATGAATGAAGGCCTTATCTGCAAATGTGGTGAAGAGTGCGGGTAAATTGCCATATTTTCCTTCCTATCCGTCAGATATAAATCGGACGACCTACATTGCAGGATGGCAGGCCCACCATCATCACCAACTCTATTTTTTATCCCTACTCTTATAAAAAGCATTGTCGGTGATGATCGTGTGCCTGCCATCCTGCAATATAGGCCGTCCGATCTATATCCAACGGATAGGAAGGAAACTATGGCAATTTTGCAAAAAGATACCCACACCCCTCTCCACATTTGCAAATAAGGCCTTCCCTCGTTCATCCTTTTCCCCCACAAGATAAACTACTCATACAAATGCATCTCGATGTTCCATGCAACGCATGGGCATCTTGCTAGTTGTTGCAAAAAGCCCATGTGTGTGTGAGAGAGAGGGAGAGTGGAGGAGGATGGAGTGCATGTGTGACAAAGACACAAGTAGTGTGTGTGCGATAGGTATCAGCTTAAAATGAGGCGATAGTGTGTGTGTGCACGATCGAGAGGGCGTGTCTCAAGAAGGGAAGAAAAAGGTACATAGATACAAGGAGCGGGAGAGAGACATGTATGCGATGGTGGAAGCACGAGTGTGCGGGTGTACAAACCTATCTAGAGGCTAGCTAGTGGATAAATGTTTGTGAGAGAAATACGAGTCGGGGTGCGAAAGCGAGAGTTTTGTGTGTGTGTGAGAGAGACGGTAGTCGGGAAGGGGAGCGGAAGCACGAGTTGTGTGTGTGTGTCTGTGAGAAAGAGAGAGAGGAGACGGTAGTCGGGGTTGTCTGATCGGTAAACAAATGAATAATGTCAGTCTGGGATGGAGACGAAAAGGAGACCGCAACAAATGTTGTGTCTACAGGAGAGAGAGAGAGAGTAATTTTAGTGGTATGAGTCATATGTAGAGACATATAGGGTGTGTGAGAGAATCCCATAGAGAGAAAGACAAAGTGAAAGACGAGTGGAGACTGTGTGTGTGGCGGTGAAAAAGAAAGCTTAGGTACCGAGTGATACCAGAGAACAGTAGAGACGTGTGAGATAATGAAAACCGTGTAATGTATAATGATAGGGAGAGTGTGTCACTTCTCAAGGGATACGTCGAGAGACCATGTTTACAAGGATAGGAGAAACATGAAGTGAGCGTGCGGGTGAGATGGAGAAAAGAGAGTGATAGCTACCTGAAGGAGCATGCATGCGAGAGAGATGGCCGTGAAAGGAGTGAACAAAAAAGGGATTCAAATATTTGAATTCGAGATGATGATACATGTAATCCATACTCGAACCAAAATTGATCTATCAAACATGCATACTCATATGAATTCACGCACATCAATGTTATTTAATATGTAGATATTACTGATCCATACATTTTAGTAGAACATAATTTGGTTAAATTTTTTCGAATTCAATCTTAAGATTTCGATATCATTGTATTTGTAAATCATATTATACATATAAAGGAGTAGAATTCTTTGTTGTGCTTTTGAAAGTATATATAAAAAATGATGTATATAGAATGTAATTCCAATTGAAAATGGACCCCGCCCGAAAAAAATAGTAGAATACAAACGGGATTCGAATTGAGTTGGCACGGTAAACGTGCACTGTGTAAAATTTGAACGAAGCGGGGAAAGTCGCAGTAACCCCGCCCGAAACCAAAATCTGCGAGATGGAAATCAATACTGCCTATCCCTGCCACGCAAAGCCTATCTGCTGGATTTCTATAGGTTTCGATAGGGGTAGGTTTGTAATTTCACCCAAACGTGACGTAGCCGCCTCTCACCCGGATTCATACACGATGGGTGCCAAAACACAGTGTGCCCTCGGCCGAAATCGACTCCCTCCCTGATTCATATTCATACACGGTGGGCGCCAAAAACAAACTCTCGTTGGCAAATATTCAGTGTATGCGAGATTACTGTCCTATCCCCAACCGACTAATGTGGTTGTGATGTAGTAGAAATTTGAAACGGGGGCTAAGTTTGTAAATTTCCTCGCATTTGAGACAAGCACACCCTGAATACATGTTTCCCCGCTTCCTCTCTACGTCCCTTTTCCCCATTCGTACTCTGTGGGTGCCAAAACACCCTCTCCACCCCACCCTCCTCCGTCCGCCGCCGTCCGCCACCCCATCCACCGCCGTCCTCCTCCACCATGCCGGAGCTGCTACCCCGACGCCCCATCCATTACAAGAGATCGACCTCTCTCATCCGCGCCTTCGGACCGGGATCCTTGCATCCCGTCCTGTCGCTTCATCCCCGCCGTCGTCCACCTTGCCGGCGCCGCTCCTACGACCGTCTTGTCCATTGTGCCCCGCCGCCACCGTCTACCCTCCTAGATCTGCTTCCACGCCATCGATAGCCATCGCTACCGCAGCACCATCAAATTCTCAGCAGATGCGTACACGGCGCCGCACCAGAGGTGGTACTCTTTCGTATCTGCTCAAGTTATTTATCGCAGCAAGAAAATAGATCGCCACTGCTTTACTCTAATTTCTTGTCTTGGTTGCGAAGTTGCCTTTATCCGGTTTGCACCTTCAGATCCGGCATGGCACGCTCAACACTATACTCCCAATGCTTATGGTTTTCCCCTTTTATATTCCACACTAGTTAAATCACAGTAGACTAAATTTAAAAATTGGGTCAGTCGATTTTTTAGAGCTCGCTGGAGTTCGCTGATGCGATTCAAGGGGCTCGGGTGGTTGTGGGGCCTCGCCGAACAAAGAAAACTCGACGTGGGTGGGGGTGGGGGTGGCGGAGGAACACAGGCGGTGGGGGTCGGTGGTCCGGCCGGCGGCCCGTGCGGTGTTCTGTATGGGAAGAATTAAGAGACAAGGAAGAAGAAGGGTTAGGAGACGTAGGATCTTCATCCAACCGCCTGAAATGGTCGAGAGACAGCTGGGAGTTGCATTCTTAATGCGCTCTGGTTCATCTTGTGTGGGCACTGCGCAACCAACATTTTATTATTCAAAATCTCCTTGCTCTTCTTTACCATGTTCCTCTTCCATTCTTCTTTAATATGTACTCTCTCCGTTCCTAAATACAAGTCTTTGTATAGATTCCACCATGGACTACATATGGAGCAAAATGAGTGAATCTACACTCCAAAATGTATCTGGATACATCTGTATGTGATCCATAGTGGAAATCTCTACCAAGACTTATATTTTGGAACGGAGGGAGTATGCTAGTAGTACAGTATGTTCCTTGTACTGAAGATGAGCAGGGACATTTGCAGTGTAGAGTTCTATACGGTCGGTTGTGATGGACACTTTGAGCCTCTTTGTTTCGTAGGATCTTGTAAACATAGGAATAGGATTTGTAGTGGCCTGCCCACTTGAATCCTATAAGAATAGCAAGGAAATGCGCGGAGCTATGTCGCCTTTGAGAGTTACACTGATATTAACAGTACTGCACCTTCACTTGAAGAGAGCTGGTATCCAAAGCCTTTCTAGCCGTACCGGCAATACTAGCACATATATTCCAGCAAGTTCCACTTTGCTGATTTTACTCTGATGCTTAAGGTTTTCCCGTGATATCTACACTATGATCTCTGTAGCTGCTTTGTGTCGCACTAGCAGCAGTCCACTCTTGAAGCTAAACACTGCAATGACTTACAAAATTGGCACCAAGGCATTGAGTGCCATTCTGGATGCAATGAAACTCATACGCTCCCCACCTGTTGACTCTTGTTCAGAATATGATCCTAATGACTATTCTAACCTCGAGGAGTCAAAGGCAGATGGCCTGTCCTGTTCACCCATCAAGGTGCCTGTTCTAATTTGGCAATGTTTTATTGATTGCGGGTATCTTGCATATGTTGTCTTGCATTTCTTCTACTTTGTTGCACCGCCATCAGCATAGTTTACTCATCATATATGTCGAGATGCCATGCCAATCCATTATCAATACATATTCCATCTATCATCATAACATGTTTTTCCACTCAAATGCTGTTCGTGTGCATCAGACATCAAAAAGGAAGAGGGTGATTGCCGAACCTGAAGGAGCACCAGCAAAGTCCTTGAAAAACGTGGTGGTGCCGGAGAAATCAGATAGCACCCCACTTATATTGGCTGTACAACCAATGACACAAAATGTAGGACCGACTCCAGCAAACTATACCCATACTTCACTGGCCACACCACTAGCCCCACCACATAGGACCTGCACTCTAGCAAAAGGTATACCGATTTCATTTGCCATAGCACCAGCAGTACCACAGAAAAATCCCACTCCAGCAAAAAGTACAGCAAGTCCACCGGCCGAAGACCTATCCCAACTGCAGAGATGGCCAATTCCTGCAGATTGGAACCCCATTCCATTTATTCCAAGTTTAAAATACAATGCTTTCAATGTTGTTAGGGACTACGTGCATATATTCCCATCATGGGAAGATTATTGTGAAGACAAACACCATTTTCACATCTTCCTGTCCAACTTACGTGTAAGTGCTATTATTCATGGTTATTATTTTCCTGTTTTCTGCTGATTGAACACATCAATGATTTACACTACATTGTTGTAACTAGGCGAGGGTCAATATGGATAGTCATGACGAGCAAACCTTGCTTGTGCTTTTCAAGGAAGCATTGCAGTAGTATCGGTGTTACCTGAGGAAATCACACTTTGGTGGCAAGTCTATAAACGAATTTCCGGTGAAGTCTCCTGTGCTAAATTTAGAAGACATTGAATGGAAAAACCTTGTTATGCACTGGTCTCGTTCCCAGGATGAGGTACTGTCTATGAAATCACATGACAATTTGAACTTCTACTTTTCTGCATGTGCCTTATGGATCTTTCTTGCAGGAAATCTGCTCAAAGAAGAATTCCGGTTTGAGAAGAACGACAGGATATCGCAAATATGTTGCCCGCTGCTTTGCTCTTGTTAGTACCTATTGTCCTGTATCACTATACTTGCATACATACCTGGTTCATTATGTGACAGCATTATGCATGATAGCTTGCTTATCAATTGTTCGCTCCAAATTATCTGATTTGTATGAATGGTTACATTAGTGTAGAATATATCCAATGCCAATGTTTTTTTAGCTCTGCATTGTTCTTGCAAGTACATGCTGTCCTTTATCAGTGTACTTATAATGACAGGTAGTTGTTCATGTACCATCACTCTGCAGCTTATTTTCCTTCGCCCTCCATTTTCTACACATCAGATCTATATTTACTCTTACCATAAGGTTGGTACTGAAGAAGTTTAGCTGTGCATTGCTCTTGGCTGTACCTTTTGCCTGTATCACTGCACTTACATTTATAGCTACTTGGTTATGTAGCATCACTCTTCCTATTATCTTAAATATTCTCCATTTTTTCGTATATTATCACATCTATATTTACTCTTAACAAAATGTAGAATAAAGGCAATGCTTATGAAGAAGATTCTGTGGTAAACTTCTTGAATTGCCCCCCCATCAGCATGGACAAGGCCTTTATAGAGCCTGTCTTCACAGATAATGTAAGTTTGTCCATCTCAAGCCTTCAAACTTTGTTGTATATATTTGGTTAGGCATGACTGCAACAACTGTTTATTTTTGGTGTTTGCATCAAATTGCATGTTTAAAGTTTATTATGTAGTTCATAAACAAAAGTTTGTCCTTTCTCAATTTAAGTTTTCAGTTGTACAACCAAGTTCCTTATTCATACCATGTAAATTAAACTATACAGAGCAAGTGATCTTCTTTTGCACTGCATGTATGCTTCTGTTCTTCATCCGTAATCCAGTGGTGTGGTGAACCTACCCACTACAGCACAATGTCATATTCCGCAATGTCTTAACTATGAACAATGTCATATCATTCTACTACTCCCTCCGTCCGAAAATACTTGTCATTGAAATGGATGTATCTAGATGTATTTTAGTCTAGACACATCCATTTTGATGACAAGTAATTCAGGACAGAGGGAGTATTATTTAAACTGTCTCTTTATTTGCCAATCTGAAATGGGATAAATTGACAGCACACTAACCATTGATACTTATGAGTTCTTGATCTGTAATCCAGTGGTGTCGTGAAGCTGCCATCTCCTTCACAATGTCATTTCCTGCCATGTCTTGACCTGAACAATACCATATTGTGTTAATGCAATTTTAAACTGTGTCACTTTATTCGTCAGTAAGAAATGTGATGAATTGTCAGCACTGATACTTTTATGTGCAAAACCTGTCATATGTCTGCTTGTTTATCTTTCAGAGTAAGGACGATTTAAGTGTTGAACAAGCGCAGTCTCATCATCTTGCTCAGCTGCTTGCGCTGCAGCTCCCCGGCAGGGCTAACCTTTCTTGAACTCTATTGAAGTGCGGTTTTGTATATTATTTTGTCGGCGTGTTTATTTGCACTGGTGGCGATCTTTGATGCCCAGTGTATGTAATCTGCTGTCTGCTTGTGCTTTATTATCATAGTGGCGAACTTTGATACCCAGTGGATGTAATATGCTATAATTTCTTTATTGTATAGTCTAGGTTTTTTCTTATTCACGATGCTGCAGTTATTTTACTGTATATATATATCATGTCTTCGCAGTAAACCGGCTAAACCGTAAAATTACGGTACATAATCGGGCCATCATGCAATCACGATGTAGGTTGGGCCTGAAACGTGCCGAACAGCTAACGGGCCGGCAACAACCCGAAATGAACCCCGGCCCATGATTGTGTGAATCAAATCACGGGCTTTTAACAGACCAAAATTGTCTCGGTCCTTGTTTGGCCCAATCAGATATCGGCTGCGAGCAGGCCGGATGCAAACCGGGCCGTAGTTAGGCCCAACTATATGACAGGCATTTAACAGGCCAAAATTAATATAGGGCCGAAATGTTAAACGGGCCCTTAAGAGGCCAAAACTAATATCAGGCCGAATTACTTAGTGGGCCTTTAGCAAGTGGGCCCAAAAGCATAGTGCCAAGTTGACGGACCAAATCTGATATGGGCCCTAATTGAGCCCATAGCCTCTTAAAGGGCCGGACCTAATTTGGGCCGTAATTTGGCCCAGAACATGGTAGGCTTTTAACGGGCTGGATCTCATATGGGCCACTACTAGGCCCGGAACGTGGCAGACCATTAATGGACCGAATCAAATATGGGCCGGCATTTGGCCCAAAACATGGCAGCTAGTTAATGGGCCGGCCTACTAGGGTCCTCAAATTCTTGTGGGCCTATAGCTGGGCCGGCCCATTAATGTCGGCGAAATCTCATGGGCCTTTAGCCGGACTGGCCCATTATGATCCGCAAGAATCTTGCGGGCCTTTACCTGGGCCGGCCCATTATGGCACGTGAAAATCTTGTGGGCCTTTACCTGGGCCGGCCCATTATGGCCCGCAAAATCTCATGGGCCTTTAGCTGGGCCAGCCCATTATGGTTCGCAAAATCTCGTGGGCCTTTAGCTGGGCCGACCCATTATGGTCCGCAAAATCTTGTGGGCCTTTAGTTGGGCCGGCCCATTTAAACTTGATGGGCCGGTCCACGTGTCAACATATCATTGGCGCCTCTCGCCCATTGGATGAGTGACACCTATGCTAGCGCGGACCTGACACGTGTCTCCTCCAGCCAATGATGATTTTACGCGTGGAAAATCCCCATTGGTCGGGGCTGTTAACGGGTTATCGGATCCAAAACCCGACCCGATAGCTTAACGGTGTTCCGTTACGGTGGATGCCACGTGTCGGTCACCCTTGACGAAAGCACTCCTATGAAGCGCGATTTATCATCATGGAAGTGAACGCTTCCGTGATGATAATTTTGGTAATGCCATGGAACACTTCTACGACAGCACAGGTATGACTATCTTGATTCTGTCATAAATTTGTCATGGATGTACATGCATGACAAAAAACGTGACCTATTGTGACAAACATGTATCATCACGGAAGTGTATTTTTGTAGTGTTTGTAGATAGTAACACTACTAGCAATGTCTATCTTCCTCTTGAAGATTCATTTATTCTCAATGGCTTGCCGATCATCGGCAAGTCAATCAAAGTCCATACTTTGTTCTCATACATGGATCCCATCTTAGATTTCATGGCCTCAAGCCATTTCGTGGAATCTGGGCTCATCATTGCTTCCTCGTAGTTCGTAGGTTCATCATGGTCTAGTAACATGACTTCCAGAATAGGATTACCGTACCACTCTGGTGTGGACCATACTCTGGTTGACCTACGAGGTTCGGTAGTAACTTGATCTGAAGTTTCATGATGATCATCATTAGCTTCCTCACTAATTGGTGTAAGAATCACTTGAACTGATTTCTGTGATGAACTACTTTACAATTCGGGAGAAGGTACAATTACCTCATCAAGTTCTACATTCCGCCCACTCACTTCTTTCGAGAGAAATCCCTTCTCTAAAGAGGATCCACTCATCAACGAATATCTTGATTTCGGATCTATGATAGAAGGTGTACCCAACAGGCTCCTTTGGGTATCCTATGAAGAAGCATTTCTCCGATTTGGATTCGAGCTTAACAGGTTGAAGCATTTTTCACATAAGCATCGCAGCCCCAAACTTTAAGAAACGATAGCTTAGGTTTCTTGCCAAATGACAGTTCATATGGTGTCATCTCAACGAATTTAGATGGTGCCCTATTTAAGGTGAATGCAGCTGTCTCTAATGCATAACCCTAAAATGATAGTGGTAAATCGGTAAGAGACATCATAGATCGCACCATATCTAATAAAGTATGGTTATGACGTTCGGTCACACCATTACGCTGTGGTGTTCCAGGTGGCGTGAGTTGCTAAACTATTCCACATTGTTCCAAATGAAGACCAAACTCATAACTCAAATATTCACCTCCACGATCATATCGTCGAAACCTTATTTTCTTGTTATGATGATTTTCTACGTCACTCTGAAATTCTTTGAACTTTTCAAATGTTTCAGACTTATGTTTCATCAAGCAGATATACCCATATCTGCTCAAATCATCTATGAAGGTCAGAAAATAACGATACCCGTCGCAAGCCTCAACACTCATTGGACCGCATACATCAGTATGTATTATTTCCAATAAGTCAGTTGCTTGCTCCATTGTTCCGGAGAACGGAGTCTTAGTCATCTTGCCCATGAGGCATCGTTTGCAAGCATTAAGTGATTCATAATCAAGTGATTCCAAAAGTTCATCAGCATGGAGTTTCTTCATGCGCTTTACACCAATATGACCTAAACGGCAGTGCCACATATAAGTTGCACTATTATGAATATGTGTATCACTACGATCGAGATTGAATAAACCATTTATATTGAGTGTATGACCATAGAAGGTTTTATTCATGTAAATAGAACAACAATTATTCTTTGACTTAAATGAATAACCAATTTGCAATAAACATGATCCAATCATATTTATGCTCAACGCAAACACCAAATAACATTTATTTTAGGTTCAACACTAATCCCGAAGGTAAAGGGAGTGTGCCATGGTGATATTATCAACCTTGGAATGACTTCCAACTCACATCATCACCTCACCCTTAACTAGTCTATGTTTATTTTGCAACTCCCGTTTCGAGTTACTACTCTTAGCAACTGAATCAGTATCAAATACTGAGGGGTTGCTACAGACACTAGTAAAGTACACATCAATAACATGTATATCAAATATACTTTTGTTCACTTTGCCATCCTTCTTATCCGCCAAGTATCTAGGGCAGTTCCACTTCCAGTGACCATTTCCTTTGCAGTAGAAGCACTCAGTTCCAGGCTTGGGTCTACCTTTGGGCTTCTTCATGGGAGTGGCAACTTGCTTGCCATTCTTCTTGAAGTTCCCTTTCTTTCCCTTGCCCTTTTACTTGAAACTAGTGGTCTTGTCAACCATCAACACTTGATGCTTTTCTTGATTTCTACCTTCGCCGATTTCAGCATCACGAAGAGCCAGGGCAATCATTTTCGTCATCCCTTGCATATTATAGTTCATCACGAAGTTCCAATAACTTGGTGATAGTGACTAGAGGACTCTGTCATTCACTATTTTATCTGGAATATTAACTCCCACTTGATTCAAGCGATTGTAGTACTCAGACAATCTGAGCACATGCTCACTGGTTGAGCTATTCTCCTCCATCTTGTAGGCAAAATACTTGTCAGAGGTCTCATACCTCTCGACTCGGGCATGAGTCTGAAATACCAATTTCAGCTCTTGGAACATTTTATATGCTCCGTGGCGTTCAAAACGTTTTTGAAGTCCCGATTCTAAGCCGTAAAGAATGGCGCACTAAACTATGAAGTAGTTACCATACCGAGCTTGCCAAACGTTCATAACGTCTGTTATCTGCTCCTGCAATAGGTCCGTCACCTAGTGGTGCATCAAGGACATAATTCTGTTGTGCAGCAATGAGGATAATCCTGAGATCACGGACCTAGTCCGCATCATTGCTACTATCATCTTTCAACATAGTTTTTGTCTAGGAACATATCAAAAATAAACGGGGAGCTACATTGCAAGCTATTGATCTACAACATAGTTATGCGAATACTATCAGGACTAAGTTCATGATAAATTAAAGTTCAATTAATCATATTACTTAAGAACTCCCACTTAGATAGACATCCCTCTAATCATCTAAGTGATCACGTGATCCATATCAACTAAACCATGTCCGATCATCACGTGAGATGGAGTAATTTTCAATGGTGTACATCACTATATATGTTGTTCATATCTACTATATGATTCATGCTCAACCTTTCGATCTCAGTGTTCCGATGCCATATCTGCATATGCTAGGCTCGTTAAGTTTAACCCAAGTATTCTGCATGTGCAAAACTGGCTTGCACCCGTTGTATGTGAGTGTAGAGCTTATCACACCCGATCATCACGTGGTGTCTCGGCACGACGAACTATAGAAACGGTGCATACTCAGGGAGAACACTTGTACCTTCAAATTTAGTGAGAGATCATCTTATAATGCTACCGTCGTACAAAGAAAAATAAGATGCATAAAGGATAAACATCACATGCAATCAATATAAGTGATATGATATGGCCAACATCATCTTGTGCCTTTGATCTCCATCTCCAAAGCACCGTCATGATCACCATCGTCACCGGCTTGACACCTTGATCTCCATCGAAGCATCATTGTCGTCTCACCAACTATTGCTTCTAGGACTATCGGTACCGCTTAGTGATAAAGTAAAGCAATTACATGGCGACTGCATTTCATATAACAAAGCGACAACCATATGGCTCCTGCCAGTTGCCAATAACTGTTACAAAACATGATCATCTCATACAACAATTTACAAATCATCACATCTTGACCCTATCACATCACAACAATCCCTGCAAAAAGAAGTTAGATGTCCTCTATTTTGTTGTTGCAAGTTTTACGTGGCTGCTACGGGCTTAGCAAGAACCATTCTTACCTACGCATCAAAACCACAATGATTTTTCGTCAAGTTTGTTGTTTTAACCTTCAACAAGGGCCGGGCGTAGTCACACTCAATTCAACTACAGTTGGAGAAACAGACACCCACTAGCCACCTGTGTGCGAAGCACGGCGGTAGAACCAGTCTCATGAACGCGGTCATGTAATGTCGGTCTGGGCCGCACTACTAGGGAAAAGGCTAGCAGCAGCGCAGGTTTTAGGTGTATCAGTAGCGCGGGGAGTGGCGCTACTAATAAGGCGCTATAGCTAACACATAGCAGTAGCGTGTGCTCACCGGCGCTACTGCTAGACAAGTGTAGCAGCAGCGCGCTGAGTGGAAGCTCGCTACTGCTAGTAGCTCTAGTGCGCTTTGCCTGGACGCGCTACTGCTATCGCGGCGCTGCTGCTAACTTTTATACACTCGCTACTGCTAATTTAAGTAGTTTTTTGTTTTTTCAGCATATTTGTTTTGTATTTGAATAGGCTTTATAGAAGAATATTTAGCACATAGAAATGTCATCATGATACACATACAAATGCCTGCGAGACCACAAATGTAATCATAGCATATACATACAAATAGTCTCATCATAATCATCATCCAACACAAAGTGGTATCTTGTCATAATCTCAAAAATAGCGATACATGCAAGTCTCGAATACTTGCAACTACAACAACGTCATCCATATAAACAAAGGTATACGCAAGAAGAGCTATCACTATGAGTGAGAATGGAACTATGCAGTACATGAGGTGGCGGTTACGAGTCCTCTCTCGCGCTAGCGTGAACCTCAAGTAACTTGCTTCTCCTTCTTGTCTGCTTTTGAAGCCTTTATGGCTGGCGCCCGTGAACCCATTCACTTGCGCCTGACACTCATGCCACTCGTTGTACACCCCCGGAACCTTCCCTTTGTACACGACATAGCAATTCCATCTCGCCATCAAGAAACTAGGTACCTGTTAGAGATGCATGTTCATGAAGAGGATGTACAATCATATATATGCAACAAAATATACTAGAGCAACACCGAAAAAGAAAGGGTTAGCAACTAGATGCAACATACAGTACGCAAATTAATTAACTAGAGGTACGCAGGTCATCGTACGCAAACTAACAAAGTAGCGTTACGCAAGTTCGGCAGGGACCGTGGACATCACAAAGTTTCATCGCTACAAAAAGTATACAAGTTCAACCGACACATATCATCATCATCGGCATCATAAATCACTAGAAGTTCCATCCTTCCATATCATCGAGGATGAACCCTAGCTTCTTGAACGGCGTGAGGTCTAGACGTTGCATGCCTATGCGAGTTCGGACGTCAGCTCGCGATATAGGGCCGTGGTGGAACATCCCCTTCTCATCGACGACTTCTTTCATGATGATCGTCGCAATGTCGCTTTGGATGCGAAAGAAGTCATCTCTAAGTTTATAATCCGCTTCTCCATGAGATTCTAGCCACTTGTGGATATGATCATCATTTCTGCTTCTCATGCGAAGCTTTTGGTGATCCGTGTTGAACTGAATCATGAGATGGACGATGTAGAATCCATCCTTCTTGCTTGGTTTTGGGACATGGATGTAGGAGAAGTTAGTTTTATGCGTGAAACCCATCTTCTTGTTCCTTTGTTTCCTGATCTCCATGTGGCCACCTCTAAAGCTGAAGCCTTGGAGCGCATCATCTAGAATATTCATTATGTGGGTGTAGTCTTTTTTCTCGTAGTCTCTGGAAGGGTCAAAATACACGGCGTGGGAGACTTGCGGGTAAAGAACGATAAGGATGGCGCGCCCGTTGCTGCGGGGAAAAGACACCTCAAATTATTCCCCATATGAGAGAGAAGGAATGATTGAAGTGTACGAAAGGGTTGTCCGGAACTGACTTACTTTGGATGATAAGGCACGAGGACAATTTCCCAGTCCTTATTCTGTACCACGAAGTTTTGGAGGTACTCCCTAGCAGTTTCACGCTCAAAGTCGCTGAGACTCAAGAAAGACTCGTGCATGTAGTACGGATCCGCCACACAGATTTGCGAGACTTCTTCACTCTTCATGACGGAGCTCATATGTAGCGCAAAAAGGCGGACGATTGTAAAATCGAGCCACCTTGTTAGAAACATCTCAAAGATATGGTCAAACCGCAAGAAGAACACCTCCGTGGGCCGTGTCTCGATGTAGCACTTCCCCTCAGGCACACGAGCTGCGTATGTCGGATATCCTGGATCCTTTGAGGCTAGTAGGATTTTCTCAGTCAACAGCACATGGTCGTGCAGTCTTCTGAGATCCCCTGATTGTGCCTCCAGCGGTTTCGGCGGTAGCATCGGCTCGCTCGTGAGATGGAACATGACTGCACCTGTCACGGGTACACGCTCTTCAGAATGCATCGTCTGGCTGCTATGTGCTCTGGCTTTTTTGGAGGCAGTTATCTTCCCCGATCTCTTCCTCTCCTTTTTCTTGGGCACACCTTCCAGACCCTTCCTTAACCCCTGCCCAGTGTTCCCGGGCCAAGTACTATACGACCCTCGCGCCCGGCTAGTTGAGCCTGTGTTGAGGCAGCATCTTCAGGCATGTCATGTGAGGATTTCATGAAGAGAGACTTTTTGCAATCCCTGCTACGACCCTGCCCGGGCATATCATCCATATCCTCATTAGCAAGCTGATAGCCTGATTCGTCATATGGTTGACTCATCATATCTATGTCACAGTCATACGCGTTTGTATTGAGGAAATCCATAGGGTCGACCTCCGTCTCATCATCGATTCTCTGTTCTACAGGCGAAATTACATCAGCCAGTACTATTGCACCCCCTTCATCATGTCGTCCGCCGCTCTCACCCGGCACTACAGGAGCTGGTAATTGCGTAGGCGGGGTGGTGGTCTCCGCACATGCTTGTTGATGTGTGGTTATTGGTGTGCTCTCGGCCGGCTCCAGACGAATAAGATTCTTCGGCCATAGCAGCACCCAACCCTTGCAGCTTCCAATCCGCGGCGGGGTCTCGTTGTCCGCTCCCACATGCTGTACTGGAGGAGGCAAATCCTCGTGCCCCGATTTCACACTGGTCAAGCTAATCCTGAAGTGTCCAGCGGGGATCGGCTGGTTGTGGAACGTGGGTTGTGAGGGGTCCATTATCATCCCCTTTCCCACGTCCACCTTTTGGCCTTTGATCAAGTAGAGTATGGTGCATGGGGTTTCTTTCGCCTGCAAACACATATGTCTGTGGCGTAAAACAACCGAAAGGCAACAAAAATGGAATATTATATATATATATGTTGGTGCGACATGTAATTACCGTGACGGCGTCGAGATCGGCCAAAGATGAAGGCCCACCTAGCGCACCTGAGACTGAGGACGGGCTGCTATGAGCGGGAGCGGCTGCGAGAGGAGGCCCGGTTGCGTGAGCAAGTGATGGTGCGATGGTGTTGTTGTTCATGGAGTTGCACCCGACGAAACTGGGCAACGGGAAATCATGTACCGTTTTGTCCGGATTTTCCTTCGTCCAGTTGATGATAACTGGAACCAAGTTAGTAGAAAAATCATTTCTGCAGGCAGTTACAGCTGCATTGACTGCCTGCTGTAGCAACTCATATTTGTCCTCGGCTGCTTTTTTCGCGTCCTCAGCTGCTTTTTGCTCGACCGCAAGCTTCACCTTCGCGTCGATATCCACCTGACTAAACTTCTTTTTCTGCTTCTTGGCCTCCGGGCCCTCGTTGTAAAACACCTTCCATGTGGCGCCGTCTCCAGCGCCGTGCACACGACCATATTGCGGCCGCTGGCCCAAAGGGAGTCCCTTAAGTTCGTTCAAGGCCCGGTTGAGAGGGGTGTCCCACTTGGGCCTCATCAAAGAAGTAGGGCTTTCGGCTGCAAGCTGGTGTTGCTTCTCCAGTAGTCTAATCAATTTCCTCGTGATCTTATCGGTTAAAAAAAACCTTTTTCTCCTTGTCCCACTTGTAGCGGGCCCTGATGAAGTCACGCTCCAAGGGGTTGGTGAACTTCGCGAAGGGGTCTGGGAGACCCGCGGCTTCATGTTCCGCATCCTCCTTATCCCATATGGGCCTTTTACCGAGGTAGCCACGGCTTCTGAGGTGATGCTTCCCCGTGTTCCTTTGCTGAAGGCTCTTGAATTTCGCAACCTTAGCCTTGGCTGCCTCGGTAGCGGAAGTGTCCTTGAATTTTTCGAACTCCTCTTCCGTAAGTGTCGGATTTTCCTCCAGAATCTTGGACAGGGGTTCATCAGCCTCAATAGCTCATTTCACCCTCCCTTTCCAGGAGGCCAAATCATTGCTGAACATGCCCATGGCGTGATTGATAATCTTTTTCATCTTCGGATCATCCCACGGTTGTTCTATGTTATCATCCCGGTCGGGGAACTTGAATCTCTTGTGCAACTTCGTTAGGAGCAACTGCGTCAAATGTTCTTTACTCCTTAAGTCATCGTCGTTGATGCTGGCGCATTCCCGTAGGATGCATCCTACTTGGTTCCCATAGCACTTGCGAGGTTCTTCCGGCTCTAACGGCTCAAACTTGCCAGGTGCCATCTTTGTGATCACAAGTCGTCCAATCCCTAGTTTGTTAGGTTTTCATATCCTCTGCTTCTTATGCTTCCTCTTTTCGGTAGCGGCATCGGGGCCGGTACCTTCCCCGCCGGTATCTTCCCCGCCGGTACCTTCCCCACCGGTCTCGGCGCCGCCATCGGTGCCGGCACCGTCAGTGTCGATGTCGGCGTCAGTACGATCATCGAGGCCGACCTGCAAACCTTGCTTAGCAGTCAAATAGTCGAGTTACTCTTGTTCACCCTCATAATCCATCTCGTCTGCATCTTGGTCAGAAGGCCCAGTTTCTTCGTTGTTCGACATGTTTCCTATGATTAAGTGTCCTCATTTATTTCTAAAAGTATGAATAAAAGAGAATGACATAAAAAGAAATCTATGTGCCAGCACTCGATATGCCAACTATGTAGCACAAATCATGCCTTTATTCACAGGAAATTTCGGCATGACCTTTGCTAAAAAATGGACATATCGAGCACCTGAAATTCACCAGAACGGAAATGAATCAACATTCCGGCGTAACATAGGCCACTCGGATCATTTTCCAAACATGACATGTCCAAAACATGACATATCCACATATCACATGTCCAGTTCAAATTTGCATATAAATTCAGCTAATTTTGAAACCTAGCTAAATTCCTAACTAAATAGAGAACCTAATTAACATACTGCCCTAACTAAAACCTAAGTAAATTAGCCGAAGAACCCTAGCAGAGAGAGAGGGGGGGTTTACAGAGGGTGCAGGGGCGAGGAGGCAGGACCGACGATGGCCGAGGTTGGGAGGGGAGGAAGCAGAGGAGGGAGGCGAGGGCCGACGGGTCGGGGGCGAGCGCGCCGTGGTCAGGGGTGAGCACCTGGGTCAGGGGCGAGCGCCAGCGCCTGGGTCAGGGGCGAGCGCCGGCGCCGGGGTCAGGGGCGAGGGCCAGGTCGGGGGCGAGCGCCAGGGTCGGGGGCGAGCGCCGGCGCCAGGGTCGGGGGCAAGCGACGGGGGAAGAGAGAGTGGGGATTTGGGGGGAAAGGCGGGATAAAGCAGGGATTGTGAGAATTTTGGGTTAAGTGGACGTAGCAGCAGCGCGTTTGGACAAAACGCGCTGCTACTACCTTCAGTAGCTGTAGCGGTTTATACGAAATGCGCTACTACTACCTTCAGTAGCTGTAGCGGTTTATACGAAATGCGCTACTACTACTGCCAGTTTTCCTTTTTCTTTTCCTTTATTTTCTCCCACTTTTATTTCCCGAGAGCAGTGAACGAAGGGAGGGCGATATATATTGCATCATTTGACGGTTAAATATGTATGCAAAATAGGAACATATATATTACATCATTGGACCCATGCATAATAATGGCCAAGTGTGTATACAAAATAGGAATATATATATATATATATATATATATATATTACATCATTTGACCGATAACATACAGTTCCTCAGCGCTGACGTTTTCATTTTTGAGTCAGCTTCTTTCCCTTCTTGTTCGTCGAAGAATAATTGAGCCCCTCATTGTGACTTTTCCTTTTCCATGTAGTGCGATTTTTCTTAGGTAATGTAGTATTGATTCTTCTTTTGACATATACTTCATCATCATCATCATCTTCCCTCGTTGGGTTGCCGTACTGATCATAGTCTTCCTCATTCGCGACTCCATCCATTCCAATGATGTTCCTTTTGCCTCTCCTCACGACAACACAACTGGGATTGCATGGGTCGGTTATGAAGAAGCATTGTGTCACGTGCTTAGCGTGTACCCATGGCTCGTTTTTTGCGATAACGTTCACGGTAGCGCTCTTGGTGTCGGGTGTACTCATGGTAGTGAAAATCCGGTTTTCTCTTTCGACATTCTTTGCCCATCTGACACGGAACATCGTCGTGTTGTGCAGTCCAGAGTAGTCAAGCTCCCAGATCTCCTCGACCCTTCCATAAAATCATTCAGTTGCGCCATTGTCGCTGTCGGCCATGCATTCCATCGTCACCCCTGAGTTTTGATCATCACTGTCCATATCTTTGGCTTCCGTGTAGAACGTGTATCCGTTGATATCATATGTCTGATAGGTTACGAGGTTGGGCGAGGGGCCATGTGCTAAGGCGTATATGAGCAATCCGTCCTTAGAGCCCTCCTCCGGGGGATTAGCAATAATATGCTCTTTGAACCAATGCAGGAAAGTGCAGTTGTGCTCTCTAGTAACTTCGGCGTTCGTCCTTCATACCCCCCCGGTCACGATACTTCTTTGCGATAATTTCTTTGTGCAGTGCCACGAAAGGATCTACCTCGTCTAGGTGTTGTAGCACTACCAAGTTTGCTTTGTCAAAGTCGCTGCGTCGATCTGAGTATGCCACGTGCAGTTCCCTGTGACCGTTGCAGTGACCTTCTCCTTCAAGCCTCCCATCGTGCTTGTTAACGGGCAAACCAACACTAACACCAGGCGGCTGGTCTATGCCATATAGAAAATTCTCACAGAAAGAGATGCACTCTTGTGTCACATAGCCCTGGACGATGCTTCCATCCGGACGGGACATGTTACAAACGAATCCTTTGATGATCCCATTCATCCTCTCAAATGGCATCATGTTGTGCAGGAATGAAGGCCCCAGGTCTATTATGTCATCCACAATATGGACACACAGATGCACCATCACGTGAAAGAACGCGGGCAGGAAGTACATCTCAAGATCATTCAGTGTCACAATGATCTCTTCCTGTAGCCTTCGAAGCTGCTTCACACTGATCGACTTTCAGGAGATGACGTCGAAAAAGTTGCAGAGACCAATAAGCGTGTCATGGACCTGCTTGTCCATTATCCCTCTAAGGGTAACATGTAGTATCTGTGTCATCATCACATGACAGTCATGGGACTTCATCCTGTTGAACCTTTTCTTGTCCGTGTCTAGATATCTGTTTATCTTGCCACAGTAACCGGAACTAACTTTGACTCTGGTAAGGCACTTAAAGAATTGATCGATCTCAGCCTGACTTAAGGTGAAGCAAGAAGGGGGGCAATAATCCTCTTTCTTTATTTTCTTGCCCTTCTTCTCTCGTGCCTCTGTCTCCGTCTCTGTCTCGTCTGACATTTTATGGGGCGGCATGTGCAGATCTTCCCTGATTTTCAAATCTTGCAAGTCTTTTCTTGCCTTCGGCCCATCCTTAGTCTTATCCGGCATGTTCACCAGTGTTGCGAGCAAGCTCTCAAGGACATTCTTACAGATATGCATTTGATCAAGGCAATGAGGTGTATCGAGTTTGTGCCAGTACTCCAAGTCCCAGAACACAGACCTCGTCTTCCATACCTTCAGCAGCGGCTGCGGCGCCTTTCTCATTGTCTTTCCCGACGCGGGGCACTCCTTCCAATTTTTCAATAGCTCATCAATTTCGGCACCGCTCCGCTTACGTGGAGGTCCTCAATGCTCAGCATGACCATTGAATAGATCTCCACGATTTCTCCACGGGTCGTCCTGTTCGAGCCATCTTCGATGCCCCATGTACATGATTTTCCCAGACCCACCATCTTTCCTTGACGTTAGCTGCTGAGACGTCGTATCATCCATGCACCGCGTGCATCCGCAATGAAGATGCATTAATGGAGGTGGTGTAGTTAGGTAGGAGTAATGAAGAGAGAGAAAGGTAGATAGAAGAGAGAGAGTAATGGGGAGAAGTATTGAGGAAGAAGAAGAGTGAGAGTGGGAGCATGTGGGAGGTAGGGGAAAGGGGGGGAGGGACGGGTGGGGAAAAGGTGGTGGGTTGGTGCGGATTAGCAGTAGCGCGGGAGTTAAAACACGCTGCTGCTGAGGAAGTAGCAGCAGCGCGCTTTGGGCAACGACGCTACTGCTAACCGGGACCAAAAAGTGTGCCAATTTGAAATTTAGCAGCAGCGACCTCAGAAAAAGTGCGCTACTACTATATCCATAGCAGTAGCGCGGCTCGCGGCACCGCACTGCTGCTAAATGGAGTTTGGTGGACACCGTCGGTCGATATTTGTAGCAGCGCGGTTTACACCGAGCACGCTACTGCTAAAAACTTGTCAGTAGCGAGTTTCCCGCACACGCGCTACTACTAATTAGCAGCAACGCTCCTTTTTGAGCCGCGCTGCTACTAAGATTCTGTGTATAGGCTTTTCCCTAGTAGTGCCGCTTCATCCAACAATACCGCCGAATCAAAGTATGACATGCTGGTAAGCAGTATGACTATTATCGCCCACAACTCTTTGTATTCTACTCGTGCATATAACATCTACGCATAGACCTGGCTCGGATGCCACTGTTGGGGAACGCAGTATTTCAAAAAAATTCCTACGATCACGCAAGATCTATCTAGGAGATCCATAGCAACAAGCGGGGTGAGTGTTTCCACATACCCTCGTAGACCGAAAGCAGAAGCGTTAAGTAACGCGGTTGATGTAGTCGAACATCTTCGCGATCCAACTGATCAAGTACCGAATGCACGGCACCTCCGCGATCTGCACACGTTCAGCTCGGTGACGTCCCTCAAACTCTAGATCCAGCTGAGGCCGAGGGGGAGTTTCGTCAGCACGACGGCGTGGTGACGGTGATGATGAAGTTACCGACGCAGGGCTTCGCCTAAGCACTACGACAATATGACCGAGGTGGAAATTTGTGGAGGGGGGCACCGCACACGGCTAAGAAATCAATTTGTGTGTCTATGGGGTGCCCCCTGGCCATGTATATAAAGGAGGGGAGGGAAGAGGTGGCCGGCCCTAGGGGGGCACCCCAGCTGTGGGGAATCCTACTAGGACTCCCCAGTCCAAGTAGAATTCCCCTCCTCTTTCCTATTCCTAGTAGGAGATGGAGGGAAAGAGGAGGAGGGGAGAAGGAAGGAGGAGGGCACCACTCCCTCCTAGTCCAATTCGGACCAGCCCATGGGGGGGGGCGCACGGCCACCCCTTGAGGCCCTTCTCTCCTTTCCCGTATAGCCCATTAAGGCCCACTACTTCCCCCGACGAATTCCCGTAATTCTCCGGTACTCCGAAAAATACCCGGATCACTCAGAACCTTTCCGATGTCCGATTATAGCCTTCCAATATATCGATCTTTACATCTCGACCATTTCGAGACTCCTCGTCATGTCCGTGATCTCATCCGGGACTCCAAACAACCTTCAGTACATCAAATCACATAACTCATAATACAAATTGTCATCTAACGTTAAGCGTGCGGACCCTACGGGTTCGAGAACTATGTAGACATGACCGAGACACATCTCTGGTCAATAACCAATAGCAGAACCTGGATGCTCATATTGGCTCCTACATATTGTATGAAGACCTTTATTGGTTAAATCGCACAACAACATACGTTGTTCCCTTTGTCATCGGTATGTTACTTGCCCGAGATTCGATCGTCGGTATCACCATACTGCTACCTCTTGAGCATGCGTTGGTTTTCCCTTAAAGAGGAAAGGGTAATGCAGCAAAGTAGCATAAGTACGTATTTCTCTCAGTTTTGAGAACCAAGGTATCAATCCCGTAGGAGGCCACACGGAAGTCCCTCGTACCTACACAAACAAATAAGAACCTTGCAACCAACACGATAAAGGGGTTGTCAATCCCTTCACGGCCACTTGCAAAAGTGAGGTCTGATAGAGATGATAAGATAATATTTTTGTTATTTTTATGACAAAGATTGAAAGTAAAGATTTCGAAATAAAATAGATTGGAAACTTATATGATGGAAAATAGACCCGGCGGCCATAGGTTTCACTAGTGGCTTCTCTCAAGATAACATAAGTATTATGGTGGGTGAACAAATTACTGTCTAGCAATTGATAGAAAAGTGCATAATTATGAGAATATCTAGGCATGATCATGTATATAGGCATCACGTCCGCGACAAGTAGACCGAAATGATTCTGCATCTACTACTATTACTCCACATATCGACCGCTATCCAGCATGCATCTAGAGTATTAAGTTCATAAGAACAGAGTAACACATTAGGCAAGATGACATGATGTAGAGGGATAAACTCAAGCAATATGATATAAACCCCATCTTTTTATCCTCGATGGCAACAATACAATACGTGTCGTTTCCCCTACTGTCACTGGGATCGAGCAAAGCAAGATTGAACCCAAAGCTAAGCACTTCTCCCATTGCAAGAAAGATCAATCTAGTAGGCCAAACCAAACTGATAATTCGAAGAGACTTGCAAAGATAACAAATCATACATAAAAGAATTTAGAGAAGATTCAAATATTGTTCATAGATAATCTTGATCATAAACCCACAATTCATCGGATCTCGACAAACACACCGGAAAAAGAGTTACATCGAATAGATCTCCAAGAAGATCGAGGAGAACTTTGTATCGAGATCCAAAGAGAGAGAAGAAGCCATCTAGCTAATAACTATGGACCTGAAGGTCTATGGCAAACTACTCACACATCATCGGAGATGCTATGGTGTTGATGTAGAAGCCCTCCGTGATCGATTCCCCCTCCGGTGGAGCGTCGGAAAAGGCCCCAAGATGGGATCTCACGGGTATAAAAGGTTGTGGCGGTGGAAATAGGGTTTCGTGGTGCTCCTGGATGGTTTCGGGGTATATGGGTATATATAGGAGGAAGAAGTAGGTCGGTGGAGCTGCGAGGGGCCCACAAGGGTGGAGGGCGTGCCCAGGGGGTAGGCGCGCCTCCCTGCCTCGTGGCCTCCTCACTTCTTTCTTGACGTCCACTCCAAGTCCTATGGATCACATTTGTTCCAAAAATCACTCTCCCGAAGGTTTCATTCCGTTTGGATTCCGTTTGATATTCCTTTTCTGCGAAACACTGAAATGGGCAAAAAACAGCAATTTGCACTGGGCCTTGGGTTAGTAGGTTAGTTCCAAAAATAATATAAAAGTGTATAATAAAGCCCATTAAACATCCAAAATAGATAATATAATAGCATGGAACAATCAAAAATTATAGATACGTTGGAGACGTATCAAGCATCCCCAAGCTTAATTCATGCTCGTCCTCGAGGAGGTAAATGGTAAAAATAGAATTTTTGATGTGGAATGCTACCTAACATAATTTTCTAAGTTATTCTCTTTATTGTGGCATGAATGTTCAGATCCGAAGGATTCAAGATAAGAATTTAATATTGACATAAAAATAATAATACTTCTATCATACTAACTAAGCAATCATGTCTTCTGAAAATAACATGGCCAAAGAAAGTTCATCCCTACAAAATCATATATTTTGGTCATGCTCCATTTTCGTCACACAAGAATTCTCTAATCATGCACAACCCCGATGACAAGCCAATCAATTGTTTCATACTTTAGTAATCTCAAACTTTTTTCAACTTTCACGCAATACATGAGCGTGAGCCATGGATATAGCACTATGGGTGGAATAGAATATAATGATGGGGGTTATGTGGAGAAGACAAAAAAGGAGAAAGTCTCACATAGACGTGGCTAATCAATGGGCTAGGGAGATGCCCATCAATTGTTGTCAATGCAAGGAGTAGGGATTGCCATGCAACGGATGCACTAGAGCTATAAATTTATGAAAGCTCAACAAAAGAAACTAAGTGGGTGTTCATTAAACTTGCTTGCTCATGAAGACCTAGGGCATTTGAGGAAGCCCATTGTTGGAATATACAAGCCAAATTTTATAACGAAAAATTCCCACTAGTATATGGAAGTGACAAAACAAGAGACTCTCCATCATAAAGACCATGGTGCTACTTTGAAGAACAAGTGTGGAAAAAGGATAGTAGCATTGTCCCTTTTTATTTCTTTTTTTGGGCCTTGCCTTTTTTTATTTGTCCTTTCTGTTTTTTGGGACAATACTCTATTAATGATGATCATCACACTTCTATTTATTTACAACTCAATGATTGCAGCGGTTGACTTCCACTCCAAGTCCTCTGATCCAGGGGGGCAGGCGCGCCTCCATGTCTCCTGGCCTCCTCGACGTCCACTCCAAGTCCTCTGGATCACGTTTGTTCCAAAAATCACTCTCTCGAAGGTTTCATTCCGTCTGATATTCCTTTTGTGCGAAACACTGAAATAGGCAAAAAAAACAATTTTCACTGGGCCTTGGGTTAGTAGGTTAGTCCCAAAAATAATATAAAAGTGTATAATAAAGCCCATTAAACATCCAAAACAGATAATATAATAGCATGGAACAATAAAAAATTATAGATACGTTGGAGACATATCACATACCTAGTTCAATCTTGTTACCAGCAAGTCTCTTTACTCGTTCCGTAATGCATCATCCCGCAACTAACTCGTTAGTCACATTGCTTGCAAGGCTTATAGTGATGTGCATTACCGGGAGGGCCCAGAGATACCTCTCCGACAATCGGAGTGACAAATCCTAATCTCGATCTATGCCAACTCAAGAAACACCATCAAAGACACCTGTAGAGCATCTTTATGATCACCCAGTTACGTTGTGATGTTTGATAGCACACACAGTGTTCCTCCGGTATTCGGGAGTTGCATAATCTCATAGTCATAGGAACATGTATGAGTCATGAAGAAAGCAATAGCAATAAACTAAACGATCATAGTGCTAAGCTAACGAATGGGTCTTGTCCATCACATCATTCTCTAATGATGTGATCCCATTCATCAAATGACAACACATGTCTATGGTTAGGAAACTTAACCATCTTTGATTAACGAGCTAGTCTAGTAGAGGCATACTAGGGACACTCTATTTGTCTATGTATTTACACATGTACTAAGTTTCCGGTTAATACAATTCTAGCATGAATAAAAAACATTTATCAAGATATAAGAAAATATAAATAACAACTTTATTATTGCCTCTAGGGCATATTTCCTTCACCGTTTGCTATTGTGGCCGACGCCCCCACTGTCCTAGAGATGGAGCGGCACAACACAATGCCTGGTGGAGTTGTTGAGCTCCCTGTGAACGGTATGGGACAATACATGTTCCACGGGTAAGTTTTCCGACTCCTCCTTTGTTTTCAAATTAATTCAGGACGTGCATAAGACTAGAAACCTTGCATCACAAGTACCTATAGTCACTGTGGTTTCCATTTCCCCGAGAGATTCAAACGACCAACATAGCAAAATTTGGAAGCAACATAAGCTGATCATGGCAAGATCTCATTGCTCCACTAATTGAAGGTAGACTTACATTAGGCCGACATAAGAATTCTCATTGCCATGTTATAACGTTGTGCCTATCAGAATTGGCTGCTTTATTACCCACATGCAAGAAAGTCGCATCGTAATAAGGCTTAATGTTCCTACAAAGTCATGCCACGACCTATCTGCATCTTTGAATTGTTGAAGATTGATGAGATGTGCACAATGGAATTCCATATCATCCATGCAAAGGATTTTGATAGACCTGCCCAAACTGGTGGGCGGGGTGTCGAAGGACGGTGTAAAGAACTTACTACTAAAATTGTGGAACCTTATCATTCTCGCCCTCAACTCGTGAAAATGCAATTACGTAATGCAAGTGTGGAGGATTCTTATTCTAGTACTCAGCCCATGGAAATGCAATCACCCTCTACGGAAAGACAGATACGAGTTGAAACGGTTAACTCGAGTCCGCGCAACGAGGGTATGACGAGTTCTTACTTCTCTGATTCATTCAGTTCATGTTACTAGAGACACAGTCGTTCCTTCCAGATCATATGTGGTATAGTCATCTTCCACAGCTATATTGAATAGTTGTTTTGTTCTTTTCTTCGTGCAGGAGATTCTTCGATGTCATTGGATAGTGTCACTTTGATTGGTTGCATCGGTGTGCGTTTGAGACACATACCTTTAATTCAGAAGAAGATAGTGAAGCAGAAGGTCGACCTTATTTGGTTCTGAAATTCCCATCTGTGTGCTCGTGATGCAGAAGACCAATGTTACAGGAAGATTCACTCTAGTGAGATCCATATTTTCTTATATAATTTCCTTTGAAGCAAATATTTTATCTTTCTTTGCACTGCTAGTGCGAGGGTAGTGCATTTCTTATGTTTCTTTTATAATGTTGTTATGTGGGGGTGATCGCATACCATCATAGGCCACTATCCCAAGGCCACAAGAGGTGTCGCGCTAAGGCTATTTAGGAGCAGCCCCTGCCTAGATATGTAACCATGTTAGGTTTTGTTGGGGATATAACTATTGAGTATAAACTGCCCAGGAGGGGCCGGATTATACTCATGGTGATTTACCAGTATTGAAGCCCATGAAGACATAGAAGATGGCAACTTATGAAGGAGACTTAATAAGAATTCCCAAAGCCCAGAGGCGGGTTAGGTCCCATAGATGTAAACCGCCATGGGTGTATGACTTGTATTGTAAGATAGGAAAGAGTAGATACCGAGCCGGACACGTTTATGAGCCGGCCGTGATTCTGTGAACCATGGGGCGTCAACCTATGTATATAAAGGACGACCTGGCGGCGGTTTAGGAGATGAGAAACAACAGATCGAGAGCCAGGTTAAGCGTATTCGCCCCCTCATCATCGAAACCCTAGCAATACCAACACAAACTGAATTAGGCCTTTACCTTCACCGCAAGGGGCCGAACCAGTATAACTCCCTGTGTCCTTTGTCCCATTTAACCCCTTTAAATTAACTTTGTTGCGGTGGCTCCACGACTAAGTCCTCACACTAGGACATCTGCCGTGACAATTTCAGGATAGTTGGCGCCCACTGTGGGGCTATCACACGATGGTTTCAAGTTCTTAGAGGGCAACTTCAAAGGGATCAAGGGATACATCATGGGTCA
Source organism: Triticum aestivum (assembly GCF_018294505.1). NCBI lineage: Eukaryota > Viridiplantae > Streptophyta > Magnoliopsida > Poales > Poaceae > Triticum > Triticum aestivum. The sequence continues at coordinate 71,608,036 of NC_057804.1, forward strand.
GATGACCAAGAGTCGTCGCGGCAAGCTCTACATCGATGACGCAGGCTGGGGCCCCGAGGCTGGCTCAATCGAGTACGGGTATCGGGTCCCCTTCAGCGGAATTCACGTTTTCATCGGCAAGATCGGCGAATCGGGCCCTGAGCCAGAAATCTACACCGACATCATCGAGACGGCTCAGCGTGCAAGACCTGCCCGAGTTCAGCCCGCCATGAATCGGGCCCTAAGCGGAATCTGAGGGTAAATCGGCATCTGGTGGCGAGACAGTCATTTACTCTGATGATGAGTCATCCAACGGTGAGACCGAGTCATTGTATCAACTGCAAGACGGCTGGCTGAGGGGCTGTTCCGATGGCGACAGTATTTTGGACCCCTGTGAACTACTGGACCGGGTTGCAATCTTCATGGCTGGTACGTAGCCCGTGCAATACTCGTCGACTGCAGCAGAGTTGATTTCCGGGTCTGCAGCGGCGACGGCTGCCGGGGCAGGAGGCCCTGTGCGCCCGCCGGCTCAGGTCTTAACTGACTTGTTGGATAAGCTAACAGCATTGTTAACAACAGTGGTTAATCCGGTGGATCAGGATCAGCATAATGCGGCACAGGCCAATGAGGAGCTGAATGCAGAAAACACTAGGATGGCCGAGGAGCGGGCCGCTTTGGATGCTCAGGCATAATGGATTCAGTCGGAGTCTTACCAGCTCATGCTAGATCAAAACGCTTCAAACGAAGTCATGAGGAGGAGGCATCAGACTCGTCTACCCCAGGTTTACGAGGCAAGAAACCTTTTTAACATGCCAGGAGCAGGAACCAGTAACCCGACAGTGGTAAACCGGGTCGAAGCACCTGGGACGGGTACGCCAGTTCAGCCGCACACGACGTCGTCAGAACAATAACCCTCCGCAGCACGTGCCAACGCCACCGGGTCATTACTCTAACCCTTTGGATAACATGATCGCTGCGTCGGCGCGATTGGCAGCTGTCCCAGTTGAAGGCGAGTCTCCAACGATGGTTGAAACATGGAGGGCTAGAGAGCTCCTTCAGACGGTGTTGGTTCAGCAACAGGCTTATTCTGACAGCCGTGATAGGATTCATTCCACCCCTCGCCTGAGCCGGAGTTACAGCAGGCATATTGATGAGCTGGCTGTGTCAAGCAGTGGACGGAACCGTAACCCGCCCCATGGACATAACCCTGCAGGCGGTGGTGCTGATGCTCAGAACATAGTGGATCAAGGTAGAGCATGTCGAGAGGCCGAACTAGCGGCACAGTATGCGGCCCGTCAACCTACTCCGGTTCATCCAACAACTTTGGTGGAGCCAGGTGTAACCTTTAGGAATTTGGGCGTGCCATGTTTAGTGCCGGCTCTACGTAACGAGCGTCTTCCCAAGGATTTCAAAGGTCCTCGCAAGGTGCCTAACTACACAGCCGACTTACCTCCTGAGGCATGGATCAAGAGTTATGAGATGGCCGTGGAACTGCTGGATGTTATCGATGTTGCGTGTGCTAAATATTTCCCCCTGATGTTGTAGGGGACGACCCGCACTTGGTTGAAGGGGCTCCCTGCCAACTCCATTGGGTCATGGGCCGAGTTAAAGGCCCGGTTTATCCCAAATTTTAAAGACACATGCAAGCAGCCCATGTCAATTATGGATTTAGCCGCCTGTGTCCAAGAAGAAGGTGAATCGACGACTCATTGGGTGCGCCGGGTCTCAACAATGCTGCACTCGTTGGAGCGCATCAATGCCGACTCAACAGTCTTAATGTTGGAAAGCAATTGTCGTTTCACGCCCCTGAAACAGAAATTGGGACGGCTCAAACGCCACTACAATGACATGGGGACACTCATGGCAGCTCTGGTTAAGTATGCTGACTCTTATGGTACCAAGGACCCCGAGCCTGATGACGAAAAGTCGGGAAAGGGAAAGAAGAGCAGCAACACCAAGGGGCAGCATCATAACCCGACGAACCAAGGACGCAACGGTAAGTGGAAAGCCGACAATAGTTTTGACTTTGTTCCTAACACCAATGCGCAGAATAATGGTCAGCGTCATAAGGGTAAACCGCCCCCATGGAGCAGAGAATCCGGCTTCAATCTTGAACAGATGCTAAATCAGCCTTGCCCAAGACATGGTACGTGAGAAAGACCGTCCGGGCACCTTTGGAAGGATTGTTACATTATGAAGGAGTACAAGAATTCAAATCTTTTTCAAGACAATCATGGGCCGGGTGGTGGCTTAGGATCCGAATCTCATGGACCGGGTTATGGTAGTAGCGGTTCTAGCTCTGGATTCCAAGGAAATCAAGGCAATCAGGGCAACCAGGGTGGTTACAATTAGCAGAGTAATCAGGGGAGTCAACAGCAGCAATCTGGGTATCAGAGTAACCTGAAGCAGTTGAATAGCGGGCAGTACCACGTCTTCACCACAAGTTTATGCAAACGGGATCAGAAGCTTCATAAGAGGGCGGTGAACGCTATTGAACCGGTAGTTTCCTGTTACTTGTGCTGGTCTCAGTAGCCCATTGTGTGGAGTTGGGAGGATCACCCGCCCCGGGTTGATAATCCAGGTCACTTGGCTTTGGTAGTCGCACCTTAGTTTGGAGGATATAAGTTCACCAAGGTACTCATGGACGGAGGGAGCAACATCAATATACTTTATTATGAAAATTTCCATCGCATGGGGTTGACAGATGAAAATCTTAAATCGTCGAACTCTGTTTTCCATGGCGTGGTGCCTGGTAAGTCGGCATACCCTGTTGGTAAGATAGCTCTGGAAGTTGCTTTTGGAGATGAGCATGACTCTAGGTCAGAGACATTGACCTTTGAAGTAGTCAAGATTCACAGCCCGTATCACGCTCTGTTTGGACGGCTGGCTTATGCTAAGTTCATGGCCAGGCCTTGTTATGTTTATATGCAGCTCAAGATGCAGGGTTACAAAGGGACCATCACAGTGCATGGGAGCCGAAAAATAGCTTTGGAATGTGAAGAAGGTGATGTGGCTTATGCAGAGTCGGTTTGTGCAACGGAGGAGTTAAAATTTTATAAGGACAATGTAGATCCGGCGGATATGACATCTTTGAAAAAGCCAGCTACAGAGCATGATCCAATCCAGAAGTTTAAGTCGGCAGACGATACCAAGATGGTTGATTTCGTTCCTGGCAATTCATCCAAGCAGTTCAGCATCAGTGCTAATCTGGATCCGAAATAGGAAAGCGCGCTCATCGAGTTCATCCTTGAGAACCGGGACATCTTTGCATGGAAACCTTCTGACATGCCAGGTGTACCAAGGGAACTCGCTGAGCACTCTTAATATTGATCCCAAGTTTAAACCGGTCAAGCAGTTTATTCGTCGCTTTAACGAAGAAAGGCGTAAGGCCATTGGTGAGGAGGTAGTCTGGCTCTTGGCGGCTGGGTTTATTGTTGATGTTTATCATCCTGAGTGGTTGGCTAACCCGGTGCTGGTACTTAAGAAGAATGGCACTTGGCGTATGTGTGTGGACTACATGGATTTAAACAAGGCTTGTCTGGCTGATACTTTTGCTATCCCTCTCATTGATCAGATTATTGATGCTACGACGGGTTGTGAGCGTTTGAGTTTTTTGGATGCTTATTCTGGTTATCATCAGATCAAGATGGCAGTTAAGGACCAGGAGAAGACAACTTTTATAACTCCCTTTGGAGCCTTCTGCTATGTGTCTATGCCTTTTGGGCTCAAGAGTGCCCAGGCGACTTACCAGCGATGTGTGCAGAATTTTCTTCATAATCAGACTGGGCGCAATGTTCATGCCTATGTGGATGATATTGTGGTAAAATCCAGAAAGAAAGAGATGTTGATAGACGATTTGAAGGAAACCTTTGATAATCTCCAAGTTTATAAGATGATGCTTAACCCGGGCAAGTGTGTCTTTGGTGTACCGGCAGGCAAGCTCTTAGGCTTTCTTGTGTCTAACAGGGGCATTGTAGCTAATCCAGAGAAGATCAAAGCCATCACTTCTCTGGCTAAACTGGCGTGTGTCAATGATGTGCAACATCTGGTGGGTCGTATTGCAGCGTTAAGCAGATTCATAAGCTGGTTGGGAGAGAAGGCTATCCCTTTGTATCAGATGATGAAAAAGACAGATAATTTTTTTGGAGTGATGCCACTAACGCAATGTTTGAGGACTTGAAGAAGCAGCTGGCTGAGCCACCTGTTCTGGCTGCTCCTATTGATAAAGAGCCATTGTTTTTGTACGTGCCGACTGTCAGCGTGGCTATTGTGGTGGAACGAAAGGAGGCAGGCAAGGAATATCCGGTTCAAAGGCCGGTTTATCACATCAACGAGGTGCTTATTGAGTCCAAACAAAGATATCTGCACTGGTAGAAACTTGTATACGGGGTGTTCATGGCCAGTCGAAAGCTTAAGAAATATTTTTTGGGTCATCCCATCACTGTGGTTAGTTCTGCTCCTTTAGGGGATATTATTCAGAACAGAGAAGCCACAGATCAGATAGCCAAGGGGGCCATTGAGCTTGGTCCTCATTGTTTGAAATATGTGTCTCACATGGCCATCAAGTCTCAGGCACTGGTGGATTTCATCAATGACTGGACAGAGCTGCAGATGCCCGAGGAAGAGCCAGATAACACGTACTGGACTATTCACTTTGATGGGTCCAGGCAATTAGAGGGCTCGGGGGCTGGAGTTGTGCTCGCTTTCCCTCGAGGTGATAAATTTTGTTATGTTCTCCGATTGATGTTCCGTTGCATTAACAATGCAGCTGAATATGAGGCCTTGCTCCATGGTCTTCAGATGGCTAAGGAGATGAACTTAAGCCGGGTAATACCGTTGTTCCTAATGATAAAGATGAATTGATCCCATAAAGAATTATTACAGGTTATAGAATGGTAATTGATTTCTGCAAATTAAATAAAGCTACTAAAAAGGATCATTACCCTTTACCTTTTATTGATCAAATGCTAGAAAGATTATCCAAACATACACATTTTTGCTTTCTAGATGGTTATCCCGGTTTCTCTCAAATACCTGTGTCAAAAGAGGATCAAGAAAAGACCACTTTTGCTTGCCCTTTTGGTACCTTTGCTTATAGACGTATGCCTTTTGGTTTATATAGTGCACCTGCTACCTTTCAAAGGTGCATGATGGCTATATTCTCTGATTTTTGTGAAAAGATTGTTGAGGTTTTCATGGATGATTTCTCCGTATATGGAACTTCTTTTGATGATTGCTTGAGAAACCTTGATTGAGTTTTGCAGAGATGTGAAGAAACTAACCTTGTTTTGAATTTGGAGAAGTGCCACTTTATGGTTAATGAAGGTATTGTCTTGGGGCATAAAATTTCTGAAAGAGGTATTGAAGTTGATAAAGCTAAAGTTGATGCTATTTAAAAGATGTCGTGTCCCAAGGACATTAAAGGTATAAGAAGTTTCCTTGGTCATTCTGGTTTTTATAGGAGGTTCATTAAGGACTTCTCAAAAATTTCTAGGCCTCTGACTAATCTCTTACAAAAAGATATTCCTTTTGTCTTTGATGATGATTGTGTAGAAGCATTTGAAATACTTAAGAAAGCTTTGCTTTCTGCACCTATTGTTCAGCCACCTGATTGGAATTTACCCTTTGAAATTATGTGTGATGCTAGTGCTTATGCTATATGTGCTGTTCTAGGGCAAAGAGTTGATAAGAAATTTAACATTATTCAATATGCTAGTAAAACTCTAGACAATGCCTAGAGAAATTATGCTACTATTGAAAAAGAATTTTTAGCAGTTGTTTTTGCTTGTGATAAGTTTAGACCTTATATTGTTGATTCTAAAGTAACTGTTCACACTAATCATGTTGCTATTAAATATCTTATGGAAAAGAAAGATGCTAAACCTAGACTTATTAGATGGGTTCTCCTGCTACAAGAATTTGACTTGCATATTATTGATAGAAAGGGAGCTGAGAACCCAGTTGCAGACAACTTGTCTAGGTTAGAGAATGTTCTTGATGACCCACTACCTATTTATGATAGCTTTCCTGATGAACAATTAGCTATCATAAATGCTTCTCATACTGCTCCATAGTATGCTGATTATGCTAATTACATTTTTGCCAAATTTATACCACCTAGTTTCACATACCAGCAAAAGAAAAATGTTTTCTTTGATTTAAGACATTCTTTCTGGGATGACCCACACCTTTATAAATAAGGAGTAGATGGTGTTATTAGACGTCGTATACCTGAGCATGAACAGGAACAGATCCTATGCAAGTGTCACTCCGAGGCTTATGGAGGACACCACGCTGGAGATAGAACTGCACATAAGGTATTGCAATCCGGTTTTTATTGGCCTACACTCTTCAAATATGCCCGTAAGTTTGTCTTATCTTGTGATGAATGTCAAAGAATTGGTAATATTAATATACGTCAAGAAATGCCTATGAATTATTCACTCGTTATTGAACCATCTGATGTTTGGGGATTTGATTACATAGGACCGTTTCCTTCCTCTAATGGGTATACACATATTTTAGTTGATGTTGATTACGTTACTAAGTGGGTAGAAGCTATTCCAACTACTTGTGCTGATCATAACACCTCTATTAAGATGCATAAAGAAGTTATTTTTCCGAGGTTTGGAGTCCCTAGATATTTAATGACTGATGGTGGTTCACATTTTATTCATGGTGCTTTTCGTAAAATGCTTGCTAAGTATGATGTTAATCATACAGTTGCATCCCCATATCACCCATAGTCTAGTGGTCAAGTAGATTGAGTAACAGAGAGCTCAAATTAATTTTGCAAAAGACTGTTAATAGATCTAGAAAGAATTGGTCCAAGAAACTTGATGATGCATTATGGGCCTATTGAACTGCATATAAAAATCCTATGGGTATGTCTCCGTATAAAATGGTTTATGGAAAAGCATGTCACTTACCTCTCAAACTAGAACATAAGGCATATTGGGCCATTAAAGAGCTCAATTATGATTTCACACTTGCCGGTGAGAAGAGGTTATTTGACATTAGCTCACTTGATGAATGGAGAACCCAGGCCTATGAGAATGTCAAACTGTTTAAAGAAAAGGTTAAAAGATGGCATGACAAAAGGATACAAAAGCGTGAGTTTAATATAGGAGATTATGTGTTGCTATTCAACTCTCATTTAAGATTTTTTGCAGGAAAACTTCTCTCTAAATGGGAAGGTCCTTACGTTATCGAGGACGTCTATCGTTCCGGTGCCATAAAAATCAACAACTTCGCAGGCACAAATCCGAAGGTGGTGAATGGTCAAAGAATCAAACATTATATCTTAGGTAATCCTATAAATGCTGAAACCAATGTTATTGAAACCGTAACCCCGGAGGAATTCATAAGAGAGACTTTCCAGAATGTTTCAGACTCCAAAAAGGAATAGGTATGTGGTACGGTAAGTAAACCGACTCCAAAACAGTTCTAACGGCAATTTTTCTCCATTTTGGAATATTTAAGAAAATAGGAAAATAAGAAGTAGTCTGGGAAGGACACGAGGCTTCCATGAGGGTGGAGGGCGCGCCCAACCCCCCTGGGCGCGCCCCTTGCCTCGTGGGCACCTCGTGTGCTCTCCGGACTCCGTTTTCTTGCATGATACTTCTTTTGGTCGGTAAAAATTCATTATATAATCTCCCGAAGGTTTTGACCACCGTACCACGCAAATATCCTCTGTTTTTGTTTCAAGCTGTTTTCTGCCAGAGTTGTCAAGGCCAGGCATCATGTCGTCCCCCTCCTCCAACAAAGGTGTCAACGATGCTTGGCTGATGAAGATAGAGCTGAAGAGGGAAGAACCCATGGAGATCAACAAGGATGATGGGATCAAGAATGCCATGGAGGATCAAGCCTCGGCAGTAGCAGAAGAACAAGACATCCTTCAACTTGATCACAATCTTCTTACCCCAACTGAGATCGAAGCTTTCAAGATGATTGAGTTAGCTCATATACAGAACAAGTGTCTCACACGTGAAAATATTTTGTTGAAGGAGCATATCATCGCACTCAAGGAATTATCCGCAAATCGGAGGATCTCCTACGCTTGATGTGCGACTATCCATCATCACCACCATCTCCTTCACCGGCTAAAGAGACATAATCACATGGGTATGGGCACTCCCCTTGGCAACTGCCAAGCTTGGGGGAGGTGCCCCGGTATCGTATCACCATCACACTCCTATCTTTACCATTTTTCTTAGTTCGATCCTTTTGGTAATATCTTGATCTACTAGAATAAAGTTTTAGTATGATCTAGTTTTGAGTTTTACTTTATGATCCCTCTATGTAATTGAGTCCGTGAGCTATATATAACAAAGATTAGTGTTGAGTCAAGGGCTTGATTATCTTGCTATGATCTTGAGGAATTTAAAGAAAGAGAAATAATAAAAAAAAGAAGTAAAGAGATCATATTGATCTTATGGAGAGTAATGACTTCACATATAAAGAGTATAATGAATAAAAATTGTTGAGAGTTGACAAACATAGTTTTGGTCATCGTTGCAATTAAAAGGAAGTAATAAAGAAATAAAGGTTTTCACATATAAATATACTATCTTCGACATCTTTTATGATTGTGGGCACTCATTAAAGTATGACATGCTAAAGAGTTGATGTTGGACAAGGAAGACAATGTAATGGGTTATGTTTTCTTATATCTGAAATAAAGTATATTTTCATGGATCATCCAACATGTTGAGCTTGCCTTTCCCCCTCATGCTGGCCAAATTCTTTGCACCAAGTAGAGATACTACTTGTGCTTCCTAATACCCTTAGAACCAGTTTTGAGTAAGATCCTTCAAGTAAGTTATCATGTCGCATGCAATAAAAATTGCTCTCTAAATATGTATGATTTATTAGTGTGGAGAAAATAAGCTTTATACGATCTTGTGATATGGAAGCAACAAAAGCAACGGACTGAATAATAAAGGTCCATATCACAAGTGGCAATATAAAGTGATGTTCTTTTGCATTAAGATTTCATGCATCCAACCCTAAAAGTGCATGACAACCTCTGCTTCCCTCTGCGAAGGGCCTATCTTTTACTTTTGTCTTATACCTTATGTAAGAGTCATGGTGATCTTCACCTTTCCTTTTTACATTTTATCCTTTGGCAAGCACCTTGTGTTGGAAACATCCTGATATATATATATATATATATCCAATTGGATGTAAGTTAGCATGAATTATTATTGTTAACATTACCCTTGAGGTAAAAGGTTGGGAGGTGAAACTATAAGCCCCTATCTTTCTCTATGTCCGATTAAAACTCCATACCCATAAAGTATTGCGTGAGTGTTAGCAATTGTGAAAGACTAAATGATAGTTGAGTATGTGGACTTGCTGAAAAGCTCTTATATTGTCTCTTTCCGATGTTATGATAAATTGCAATTGCTTCAATGACTGAGATTATAGTTTGTTAGTTCTGAATGAAGTTTCCGATTTATACTTGACATTGTGAATAGATTATTACTTGAGCATAGGAAATCATATGACAATATCCATATATGTTGCTGTTATAAGAATGATCATGATGCCCTCATGTCCGTATTTTGTTTTATCGACACCTCTATCTCTAAACATGTGGACATATTTATCATTATCGGCTTCCGCTTGAGGAAAAGCAAGGTCTAAGCTTGGGGGAGTTGATACGTCCATTTTGCATCATGCTTTTATATCAATATTTATTGCATTATGGGTTGTTATTACACATTATGTCACAATACGTATTCATATTCTCTCTTATTTTACAAGGTTTACATGAAGAGGCAGAATGCCGGCAGCTGGAAATCTGCGCTAGAAAAGAAGCAAATATTAGAGACCTATTCTGCACAGCTCCAAAAGTCCTGAAACTTCATGGAAGTTATTTTTGGAATTAATAAAAAATACTGGCGAAAGAATCCACCAAAAGGGGCCCACACCCTGGCCACGAGGGTGGGGGGCGTGCCCCCTGCCTCGTGGGCCCCCTGGCAGGCCTCCGGTGCCCATCTTCTGCTATATGAAGTTTTTCATCCGAGAAAAAATAATAAGCAAGCTTTCGGGAAGAAACTATGCCGCCACGAGGCAGAACCTTGGCGGAACCAATCTAGGGCTCCGGTAGAGCTGTTCTGCCGAGGAAACTTCCCTCCGGGAGGGGGAAATCATCGCATCATCATCACCAATGATCCTCTCATCGGGAGGGGGTCAATCTCCATCAACATCTTCACTAGCACCATCTCCTCTAAAACTCTAGTTCATCTCTTGTATCCAATCTTTGTCCCAAAGCCTCGGATTGGTACCTGTGGGTTGCTAGTAGTGTTGATTACTCCTTGTAGTTGATGCTAGTTGGTTTATTTGGTGGAAGATCATATGTTCAGATCCTTTATGCATATTAATACCCCTCTGATTATGAACATGGATATGATTTGTGAGTAGTTATGTTTGTTCCTGAGCACATGGGAGAAGTCTTGCTATAAGTAGTCATGTGAATTTGGTATTCGTTCGATATTTTGATGAGATGTATGTTGTCCTTCCTCTAGTGGTGTTATGTGAACATCGACTACTTGACACTTCACCATTGTTTGGGCCTAGAGGAAGGCATTGGGAAGTAACAAGTAGATGATGGGTTGCTAGAGTGACAGAAGCTTAAACCCTAGTTTATGCATTGCTTCGTAAGGGGCTGATTTGGATCCATATGTTTCATGCTATGGTTAGGTTTACCTTAATACTTCTTTCGTAGTTGCGGATGCTTGCAATAGGGGTTAATCATAAGTGTGATGCTTGTCCAAGAAAGGATAGCACGGAAGCACCGGTCCGCCCACATACCAAATTATCAAAGTAACGAACGCGAATCATATGAGCGTGATGAAAACTAGCTTGAGGATAATTCCCATGTGTCCTCGGGAGCGCTTTTCTCTATATAAGAGTTTGTCCAGGCTTGTCCTTTGCTACAAAAACGATTGGGACATCTTGCTGCACCTTATTTACTTTCATTACTTGTTACCCGTTACAAATTACCTTATCACAAAACTATCTGTTACCGATAATTTTAGTGCTTGCAGAGAATACCTTGCTGACAACCGCTTATCATTTCCTTCTGCTCCTTGTTGGGTTTGACACTCTTAATTATCAAAAGGACTACGATAGATCCCCTATACTTGTGGTTCGTCAACCGACAAGGCATGTAACCCTTTGTACAGAGCCAGGTGCAGACCCTAAGCATAAATAAATGAAGCGCTAGCACCCTGAGTTTTAGCATGCATGCTAGGTTAAGTCTCTCTTTGGTAGGTTTGATAGTGCCCAGTGGCAACTAACCCCTAGCATAGAGGTCGAGTGTGTGTCTTTCCATAGTTTCCAGTCTTTTCTTTGGTTCGCAGGCTGCACAGGCGTTTCTGCTAAGACATTTGAGGGCAGGGAGACGGATCAACATCCCTGACCCCGGCAAGCCATTGCCAGGGGCTGCAGATTCAACCACCCGACCACGGCAAGCCAAGGTTGTCGGGGGCTGCAGATTCTGATAAGTCCTTTATCCCCGGTTATGCATTTCCATATGGAATTGGGACATATGAAGCCTCGTTTATTCCTGGGCCAACATGCTCCCCCTTTCCTGTGCCCAACAACTATTCCCTGGGCCGGAACTTGGTTGTAGTTTTGGTGACAAGCAAGCAAATGAAGGTCCTAACCCTACTTCGCCCCTTCCTCTGCCGAGAGCATGAGTATGGTCATGAATGAAGTGAGGGGACGGCAAGGCCTATTGTTGGGCGACAATGTTTATCTTAAAAGTAACAAGGATTCATTCCTTGGCATGGGCCTCGCTCACGCGCAAAGAACCCGGCAAGCATCCCTTTTTCATTAATACATTCCAAATAGGTACAGTTCATACGGAATGTAAACATGAGCAAGGGGATTACAAGGTTTAAATCTAACAAGCGCCCGCAGGCTTAAAAACTAAAAAAGATAAGTGCCATGTGATCCCCGTTCTTGCCCCTTTCCTCCCAGGTGCGGCAGGTGAAGGCAAAAAGGAGGCGACAGGGAACACACCGGTGGAGAGCTTGACGAGTGAGGGAGTCCTGGATTAGGGGGTATCTAGACCGCCGGACTATATACTTTGGCCGGACTATTGGACTATGAAGATACAAGACACAAGACTTCATCCCGTGTCCGGATAGGACTCTCCTTTGCGTGGAAGACAAGCTTGGTGATCCAGATATTAGATCTCCTTCTTTGTAACCGACTCTGTATAACCCTAGCCTCCTCCGGTGTCTATATAAACCGGAGGGTTTAGTCCGTAGGACAACAACAATCAGAATCATAGGCTAGCTTCTAGGGTTTAGCCTCTATGATCTCGTGGTAGATCTACTCTTGTAATACCCATATCATCAAGATCAATCAAGCAGGAAGTAGGGTATTACCTCCATCGAGAGGGTCGGAACCTGGGTAAAACATCGTGTCCCTTGCCTCCTGTTACCATTAGCCTTAGACGCACAGATCGGGACCCCCTACCCGAGATCCGCCAGTTTTGACACCGACAATGGTGCTTTCATTAAGAGTTCCTCTGTGTTGTCGCTACAAGGCTCAATGGCTCATCTCGTTGTCAAGGACAACATCACTTCTGGGGGAGCCCTGGTGGTAGGCCAAACCCTCCGACTAGGCGGCTTCGTCATGACCGCCCGATCGGCTGCCGCGCCGATGATGACCTCTCGGGTCATCAAAAACAGCCTCCACGTCAATTCGGAACTCGCCGAACAGATGGATCCAATGAATCTCTCCTCCCTCAATGAGCTCTTGGATTGCATCGCCGCTCTCGGAGTCGCTACAGACTACGATCGGATTGGGTTTAAACCTGACCAAAGGGATATTAAATCCCCACCAGTCACCCACGAGATAGCGGTAGTGGAAGAGCCTCACATGGATTATCCCTCTACTTTGAGGACGAACTATGTCTGGATTACTGAGCTCTCTGAGCCGGATACCCATTCATGGGAGGACATGACCCAGACCCCGAACTTAGAATCGGGCAACGGGCCGGAAAAATCGGGCAACATCCCGGAGCCCAAGCTGCCAAGCCCGGAAGCTCCTATGCCCCTGGGTGTTAGATCGGATCAGAATCCGGATTTAACTACGCCCACCCACCCAGACTTATGCCGTCTCTCCCATATCAGACAAGAGACCCAAGAGACAGTACATCGCTACTGGGCCAGATTCCTCCTCGTGATAAACATGGTCAAGGACTATCGCGAGGAAGACGCAATCTCACTTTTCTGCAACAATTGCACGAACAAAGGGATACTTAATGCTATAAGTCACCGTGACATAATACACTTTGCCGACTTAGTAACCCTAGTACAGAAATACTGTGCGATGGAAAGCGCCTGGAAAACTCAAACAAACTTTTGGGATAATCCGTCTCTCACTAAACCCTTCGTCCGAGCTAAAAGGGCAAACTCTCATAAGTTACCCGATCCAATTCTCAAAAAACCAAAGCCCACTCCAGGGCATGGAACCGTATTGGAAGAATGGCTCAATGGGCCATGCAAAATTCACAGCACGCCGGATACTACGCCAACGCATAGCCTTAGAGCATGTTGGATACTCCGGTAGGTAGCAAAAAGCGACGAGGATCTTCTTGTAAACCATAAAGCAGAGCAACATCCCGCTGAAGAAAACAATATGGTACTGACAGTCTTCGAGACTTTCGCCTCAAATAATAGGCCCAAGCGAGCTCATCAAAATTTCGCTGAAATCTGCCACGTGGCAAAAATAAATCCGTGGAGCGACACTGCTATAACCTTCAGTGCCAGCGACGAACCTCGATTACAGATAGTCCGGGCACCAGCCGCTTTGGTCCTCAGCCCAATCGTGGACGGCTTTCGGCTCACTAAAGTACTCATGGACGGCGGAAGCGGATTAAACCTGATCTATGAAGAAACGCTCAACAAGATGGAAATTGCTAAAAGCCGCATTGAGCAAAGCGGCACGACCTTCAGGGGAATCATCCCTAGTCGGGAGGCACGGTGTGCGGGAAAAATCACACTCGATGTGGTATTCGGCACCTCGGAGAATTATAGGTCTGAAGAAATCACGTTCCAAGTGGCCCCGTTCAGCAACGGATACCACGCCCTATTAGGGCGGGACGCATTCACGAGCTTTCAAGCTATACCCCGTTACAGGTACATGAAGCTTAAAATGCCTGGACCCAATGGAATCATCACTCTAGCCAGTGATCCAGACGTCGCACTCCGCGCCGAAAATAAAACTGCCGCACTAGCCCTGGAAGCATTATCCGAAGCCCTAGCGGCCGAAGAACTAACAACGCTGCACGCCACAGTGGATAGGGACGACATGATACTCGACAAACGACCCAAGTCCACCTCATTCAAGCCCGCAGACGAGATAGTCAAATTCTAGGTCCATCCAGCGGACCCCACAAAGACAGCTTCCATGAGGACACAGTTGAGCCCCACAATGGACGCCGCACTATGAGACTTCCTACGCGAAAATTGGGACATTTTCGCCTGGCATCCTTCAAACATGCTGGGCATCCCATGCAGGATGGCTGAACACAGCCTCAATATACTGAAAGGATACAAGCCAGTCAAACAGACTCTTAGGCGCTTCTCAGAGCATAAACGACAAGCCATGGGAGAAGAGCTAGCCAAGCTACTTGACGCCGGATTCATCAGAGGTATAAAACATCCGGATTGGCTGGCAAATCTGGTAATGGTACCAAAGAAGGATAAATCCTGGCGCCTATGTGTCGATTTCAAAGACCTCAACAAAGCCTGCCCCAAGGATCCCTTCCCCCTCCCTCGCATTGACCAAATCATCGACGCCACTGCAGGACACGACTCACTATGTTTCCTCGACGCATACTCCAGATACCATCAAATAAAGATGGCGGAATCCGACCAAGCCGCAACGGCCTTCATAACGCCATATGGCCCCTTCTGTTTCAACACTATGCCTTTTAGGCTCAAAAATGCCGGCGCAACCTATCAACGTATGATCTAGACATGCCCGGAGAAGCAAATCGGAAAAACAGTGGAGGCATACGTGGACGACGTGGTCATGAAAGCAAGACATGTCGAAACCTTACTAGATGACTTGAGACTCACATTCGACAACCTCCGAACATACGACATCAAGCTCAACCCGGAAAAATGTGTTTTCGGCGTACCCTCCGGGAAGCTACTCAGCTTCATAGTTTCCAATAGAGGAATTGAAGCAAATCCGGAAAAAATCCGAGCTCTGTCGCAGTTGGCTATCCCAACAGACCTCAAGCATATCCAGAAACTAACTGGATGCGTGGCTGCCTTAAGCCGCTTTATCTCCCGATTAGGAGAAAAGGCACTACCTCTTTACCACCTTCTTCGACGCACCGAACACTTCGTGTGGACGGACGCGGCTGCGGCCGTACTGGAAGAAATAATGACCTTATTGGCTAGCAATCTAGTCCTAACCACGCCAAATACTGGTGAACCTATGCTATTATACATAGCTGCAACACATTAGGTTGTAAGCGCAGTGCTCATCGTCGAACGAGAAGCAGACGGATACAAGTTCCCGCTCCAAAAGCCGGTATATTACGTGTCCACTGTCCTCACTCCATGCAAACCCCGATACCCACACTATCAAAAGGTAGCATACGCGGTCTTCATGGCATCCCGGAAGCTACGACACTACTTTCAAGAGTGTTCGATTACGGTGGCCTCTGAAGTACCACTCAACGACATAATAAACAACTGTGATGCTATGGGACGGATTGCTAAATGGGCTATTGAGATCCTTCCATTCGACATAACATACAAACAATGACGAGCAATTAAGTCGCAAGTACTGGCTGACTTTGTCGCCGAATGGACAGAAGCCGAACTCCCTAAAGAGTACGGCGCGTACTCCAATTGGATCATGCACTTCGACGGCTCTAAAATGCTGGCCGGATTGGGAGCGGATGTAGCCCTGACATCCCCCACTAGAGATACGGTCCAATACGTACTCCAAATATTATACAAGGACTCCAAGAACGTAGCCGAATACGAGGCTCTGTTGCATGGTCTTCGGATGGTAGTCTGTGTGGGCATTCAACGCCTAGAAGTGCGCGGGGACTCAAACCTCGCAATATCACAAATAAACGGAGATTTTGATGCCAAGGATCTGAAAATGGCGGCCTACCATAATGCCGTCCTCAAAATGTCAGCTCGGTTCGAGGGGCTCGAATTCCACCATGTGGCCCGAGAAAACAATCAAGCGGCAGATATCCTCGCCCGCATCGGCGCTAAACGCGACCCCGTCCCACCTAATATATTCTTGGAAAGGCTGTTCAAGCCATCCGTGGTATGGGAAGGGGAGTCCAGCAACACCAGTCCGGCAACGAATACAACCACAGATTCCGAACCATCTGACGTAATCGAGGGCTCCGCCACCGAAATAACACCTTCGGCCCATGAAATCATGGTTGTAATCGCCCCGTGGACCGAGCCTTTCTTGGCCTACCTAAATAGGCAGTCGCTCCCCGAGGACCAAAATGAAGCGCATTGTATTGTGCGGCATTCCAAGGCCTACAAAGTCCATGAGGGAGAACTCTATAAGAAAAGTTCCACCAGAGTGCTCCAGAGATGCATCTCCGAAGAGGAAGGGCGGCAGCTCTTGGCCGAAATCCATGCCGGACTCGGTGCGCACCACGTTGCGGCTCGGGCACTTGTCAGCAAAGCCTTCCATACAGGTTTTTATTGACCAACAGCCCGGGCAGATGCACAGGACCTCATCCAACATTGCGTCAGTTGCCAGCTCTTCGCCAATCAGAGCCATATGCCCCCTACCGCTCTCCAAACAATCCCCATAACTTGGCCCTTCGCGGTCTGGGGGCTGGATATGGTCGGACCTCTTAAAGGGGGAAGCCATAAGAAAAAATACTTATTGGTCATGGTGGACAAGTTCACCAAATGGATAGAAGCCAAACCAATTAAAACGGCCGAATCCAGACCAGTGATAGACTTCATATCAGGGGTTGTACACCGTTACGGCGTCCCCCACAGCATCATCACTGACAATGGCTCAAACTTCACAGTCCATGAAGTGAAAACTTGGTGCAGCAACATGGGCATTAAGCTCGATTACGCCTTCGTCTATCATCCCCAAACAAACGGCCAGGTCGAACGTGCAAATGGTCTCATCATGAGCGGCATCAAACCCAGACTAGTGCGATTCTTGATAGAATCGGACACGCATTGGGTCGAGGAGCTCGACTCCGTACTCTAGGGCCTACGGACCACGCCGAATCATACCACCGGATATACACCATTTTTTGTGGTGTGCGGCACAGAAGCAGTACTACCTTGCGACATAATCCATGACTCACCTCGCGTGCGCATGTACGAAGAGAAGGAAGCCGAGCTAGATCGGCAGGAAAACTTATATGCCCTGGAGGAGGAGCGCGACGTCGCAAAAGCCCATTTCGCATTCTATCAGCAGTAGGCTCGAAGGTAACAAAGCAGAGAAGTGCGGGCCAAAACTTATAACATTGGCGAACTTGTTCTATGCCTACTGGAGAAGAAGAAGGACAAGCCCAAACCTAAGTGGGAGGGTCCCTTCATCATTGATAAAGTTCTCACCGGAGGAGCGTACCGCCTGTGCAATGCATCCGATAAAAGACTCGAGCCGAACCCATGGAACGCGGCCAGACTCCGGAGATTCTACGCCTAGGGCCAAACTCAGTGTTCGTCTCCTTACCCCCACTCTTTTAATTATGTCCCCCCCTTTTTCCTTTCTCGCCTTTTTACCTTCTTCACACAAAGTATTAAATACAGTGCGGATGCTCGGATCACTCCGGCCGCACTATGTGTGCTCACCATACCTGGGGGCTTCCTATACGGAAGGTAAATATAATTATTTTTATGGCCTTCTGCCTACCACATATGTGTCCTTTTTTCCATATGTGCCTTTTCTTCACCACTATATGCATCGATATGAGTTAAGATGTGGCCATGCTGGGTTGCCTGGCTCTTGTGTTTATGCCCTATGTTCCCGTTAATTCGGCTAGGGCATAAGGGGAGCACCTCTATGATTGTTACTGTCGGTTCAGCCGGATGTGTACCTCAGACGGGGTGCAGCTGAAAGCTAGAGTTCTTAAGGGAATATTCGGTCGGTGAACAAAAGATGTTTCTTTCGTCTATTACAACGTGAATCCCCAGATGTTTTGTATCATGCGTTTCTATTCGCAGTTCGGACATGCACATCGATGCATGCGTACCCAGGGAAAGGAACCCTTAACGAAACTATTCTCCCTGGAAGATGTTTCTTACTACCCATGTAATATAACATAACTAGTTGGGTACTTGTCTGTTCAAGCACTTATGACCCCTACACCTGGTTTCCATGCATACCCCGGTTTTGCATAACTGAGCGGGTATTCGGATACACCCCGGACTGTCGGATCCGGGGGCTGAAGCGAAAAGGTCCACCATGACAAAAGATTTATAATCCGTCTAGGGACTACATATGTCCATTGAATTGCATAGTCACTTGGACTGGCTATATTCTTCCTCTATACCATCCAACAGGCTATCTAGCTTGCAATCCTGTTGGGAAAACTTTGCAGCCAACACTACCTAGTCATACACCAGACTTACGGGAATCTCTTGCCCATCTGGCCCCGCCGGTCCGACTTCGGCCATATGGTTCGGGTCAACCTTGGTGTATCACGTCTTCACCATGGCCCAGGCTTCCCTTGCACCTTGTCGGCAGGCTGATACCTTCCACAACCGGAAGCGCCGCCGTGCTCCTTGGAGCATATCCACGAGCTCCCCCATGCCTCCCGGCAGGGAAGTGGATGGACACAAGGCCTGGGCAATACCCTGCATCACCTGCCGAGCTCGTTCGTGCAGCTGTGAGAGATCTTGTAGTAAATCGCCTGCGCACCCGGGCATCTCCTCTTCAGGACGGCCCGTCAGCGTACCTACAGATATAAACTATTTTAAAATGCTTCCTCGCCGAACTGTACTACAGTTCGTTTGGACACTTACCATAAATGCCGCGATGAAGCCTCGTGTACTCCTTCACGGAGTCCGCTAGCTAAGCTCGAACATTTGCTAATTCGACGCCCAGCCGGACGTTGGCATCTTGGAGATTG
Organism: Triticum aestivum; assembly: GCF_018294505.1. Lineage (NCBI taxonomy): Eukaryota > Viridiplantae > Streptophyta > Magnoliopsida > Poales > Poaceae > Triticum > Triticum aestivum. The sequence continues at coordinate 71,627,135 of NC_057804.1, forward strand.
TTTTTCTCCTGCCTAACCTAAGTAAGCACACGCTCACCAGCCTTTAGCTATCTTTGGAGATGTGACTCACTATCTCTTACGATCTCTGGATTCTCCCCGGGATTGTCTGCAGAATTTTCTGTTAGACTTATAAAGCAAGCCAACCTCTAACTGGTATATTTCCTTAAAATTTCTCTATTTGAGACAAATGTTACCAGACGAGGCCTTCTGGGATTCCTCTAGTTTGGTAACCGCGGCCCTCAGCTGGGTCTTGCACTCCTCTAGCTCTTGAGACAAATGGGTATTCTTCTCTACAAGAACCTGTGCATACAATGATCCTTAAATCAGTTGTTCCAACTGTTTTAAGTCTCAAGGGCTACTGCTATACATGCTTATCAAATTTTCTTACCCGTATATCTTTCGCATACTGGTCCGTCACTCGGGCGAGTCCGTCTTGGGCAGCTCGGATGTATGTGTCTCCCGAATTGAAGGCATTGAATGCCTCTTTGGAAAAGATACCATTGCGAAGTACGGCCCGTCGGCGCCGGTGATTCATGGTGCTCGCAACTTCGGAATTTGTGGCGGAGAGCCTATCTGCATCCTCTGTCGGAGGACAATTTGGCATTGGCGCCGCGCTGGCCTCCTCTCTTGAAGCCAGTTCTGGAGACCGGCTGGTGGAGGAGTGACTAGCAGGATCTCCGGATATAGTCCGGCGACTACTCTTTCTGCCAGGACACGAAGGACGATGTTACATTTCAAACATGATAATCACAGAGTAGCTTTTAACTGTACCTCTGCGACGGCATTTCAATCCTAACCGCCTTCCTCTTAAGCCAGCCTGGCCCGTACGCCCTTTCCTAACGAGCCCCCAGGGGCTCGGCGCTGCATTCCGATGGTCGTCTCTATAAAAATACGATATTTTGTGCATAAGGCATGGTATAAGAAAGGAATCCTCTTCAGAGGCTAAAGCTTCAGCTTTGCTTACACGCGACGCAGGGAGAAGTCCGGGATAGTCGGCAATAATAGCCACCAAGGCGCCATCGCAGCTGGCCTGATAAAAAGTCCCGTCGACAAGCTCCACAGATATATCCGGATCTTCTTCAAGTCCGGGGTCGAAGGACCGGCCGGGGTCCTCTGGCTGCGGAGAGGGGCTGTTGAACTATTCCACGGCCCTCCTCAGTTCCTTCTTAGAAATATCAAGGTAAATGATTGTGACGAAGGGCGCCAGAATGGATAGAGTTGGGTAAAGAGTAACGGCTTACCCAGCTTGGGGTTGTACATGGAATTCTATCCCGCGGTTTGATACGAAGGAATTCTTCTTCTTCTCCTTTATATAAATCGGACAGTATTCTCGCCAGAGCAGTGGCAGAGTCAGGACCTTTATGACCACATCGGGTGGCATCGTCTTCCCCGTTGAAATGCCACATGGGCTTCCCCGATATTGAAGTGGCTACACCCCCCGCATTATGCATATTGATACAACCTCGACTATTGTCAGTCCTGATTGGGCCAGTGTCTTTATCCTGCTCATCAGGAAGTGGACTTCTCTGGTGTCTTCCTCCTAGGGGCTCCGAGGGCACCAACTTTGGCGTTTCTTTAGCAGCGTGTTATTAAACTCAGGGAGGCCCGTCCGGACTGGATCCGGAAGGGGAACATCATCTACATAAAACCATTCCGAGGGCCAGTCTTCGGATGCCTTCTTTGGAGTGCCGGACAGGTATCTGGTCTGGGCGACGCGCCATATTTCGGCTTCGCCCACTTGATATATAGATTCCCCTTGATTGCGAGGGACGAGGCAGAATAACTTCTTCCATAACTCAAAGTGAGCCTCGCAGCCCAGGAGTAATTCACAAAGGGCGACGTATCCAGCGATGTGCAGCACAGAGGCGGGGGTGAAGTTGTGCAACTGGAGGCCATAGGACTCAAGGAGCCCGCGAAGGAATGGGAGGATTGGAAACCCGACGCCTCTTAGCAAATATGGGATGAGGCATACTTGCTCCCCCTGAGATGGGTTAGGAGATCTCTCCGCTTGCGCCCCGCCATTGTAGGTGGCTAGTCCGGCTTGAATGGGGACCATGTATGCCGGTGGAAGAAACCCTTGGGTTTGCAACTCTACTAAACGGCTGTGCGGGACAGAACATTCTTCCCAATCGCCTGGCTTAGAGCTACGGGAGCAAGAAGAGGAGCTACGGCGACCGGCCATGATGGAATGGTTTCTTCCGGATGCGCTCTGTTGAATGCTTGCTCAAGGGAAGAAGGTGAGATTTGGATCTAAGGATCCCCGTCTCTTTAATAGACGGGTTGCCTACAGGGTCGGGGTGGCAAATGTAAAGATGCTCCGGCTCCTCGTATTCGCCCGACACATGGAGATGGCCATTATTGAGGTATAGAAGCCGAGGAATGCTACATTGATGAGAAGTCGGACACTGTTCTCTACGACTGGTACTCTGGATTTGGAGAAGAACCCGCCTTGCAATGCCGAAGACAATCTGCGCACCGGACTCATCGTCATTGAAGCCTGGTTCAGGGGCTACTGAGGGAGTCCTGGATTAGGGGGTATCCGGACAGCCGGACTATATACTTTGGCCGGACTGTTGTACTATGAAGATACAAGACTTAAGACTTTGTCCCGTGTCCGGATAGGACTCTCCTTTGCATGGAAGACAAGCTTAGCGATCCGGATATTAGATCTCCTTCTTTGTAACCGACTCTGTATAACCCTAGCCTCCTCCGGTGTCTATATAAACCAGAGGGTTTAGTCCGTAGGACAACAACAATCAGAATCATAGGCTAGCTTCTAGGGTTTAGCCTCTACGATCTCGTGGTAGATCTACTCTTGTAATACTCATATCATCAAGATCAATCAAGCAGGAAGTAGGATATTACCTCCATCGAGACGGCCCGAACCTGGGTAAAACATCGTGTCCCTTACCTCCTGTTACCATTAGCCTTAGACGCACAGATCGGGACCCCCTACCCGAGATCCACCAGTTTTGACACCGACAACGAGGGAGACCCTCGGCAGGGCGCGTGGCCGAGGGAGGAGGGCGGCGCGGTCAGTCGGAGTCAGAGTCGGTGTCCTCCCACTTGATGCCCTCATCATCGCTGTCGTTGTCCTCCTTGTCACTCCTGCTTGAGGAGGAGTCTTCATCATCGGATGAGCTCTCCACGCAACACCTTAGGCGAGTTCCCAAGTGCCCAAAGACCTTGACGGAGAGCAGGACGTTCTCCATTAATGTGAAGTGGAGAAGGAGCCCCTCTGACAGGCTGTGGGCATGAGTGAAGGTCTTCCATCCACGACGAAGAAACATAACGTGAGGGGTGGGGAAGTTGACGTCGACCCGCATGTTGCCATTCCCAGAGCCCCTCATATGCAGCCTCAAAGCCTGTGGCGGGTCGAGCTCCATCTCCCGAGCGAACGGAGTAGGGAGACGAAGACGATGGCGCACTGGCCGGTGTAGCCTGATGACGAACTCACGGGGCTGGTCTCCGACGTGGCCCTCCATTGGGGGAGGGGCCGCTGGCGAAGGCGAGGCCGGTGCGCCACCCCGTCCTCCTCTTTCCCGAGTGCCATGATAACCTCGGCCTCGCCCCTCCCCCTTCCTCTCACGGCCGGCTCCGCCGCCATGAGCTATTGGCAAGGAGGGGCGCGCTGTCGAGCAGAGACCCTCGTCGCCGCCATCGGAGTGCCGGCGCGCCCTCTCACCATAGAAGAAGGAAGGAAGGAGCCAAGGTGGAAGGAGATGAATGATGAAAGATTGAGGGGTGCCATCCCCCTCCCCTTCTTATAAAGTGGCGGGGCCGGGGCTCGGCCACCCCACTTAACCAATCCGGCCGCCATGGGCGCAGGGAATCAAGACCGACCCGCTGCTCCAACCAGCGACGACCTGGTTTCCCGCTTGGTCATTTAAGGCTCGTTCCCCCCGCTTCCACTACCTACCATCTTCGAGGCATGGGGGACACATGGTGAGCAAGCCGAAATTGAGGAGACAAGTGAGGAGACTGTTTTCCACCCCGTGATCGTGGGGCACGGGCGCCTTGAAGGCCAGGACTTGAGTCCACTTAGTAAATGAGTCGCACCCCTGCGTTTTCCTCTTTTTTATGGGAAGGCGCAAGCCGCCTCTTTACCATGATGCGACGCATGCGTGCAGCGACCGCCCCACTGAAAGTGCGTTATATCGACTAGAGGGGGGTGAATAGGCAATTTTTATGAATTCTTCACTGAGGAATATCAGGGTGAGGAAATTCCTAAGCGAAGAACTACTTGCAACAAAATAAGTACTCAGATGCAAACATAACAGAACATAAGCATGGTCATCATGATGAAATGAAAACACGCACAAAGTACAAAAAGCGTAAACACATGATAAACAAGAAGAAGACAAAAAGACTGAAGAAATTGAACTGAGGAAATTGAGAAAGTCTTCAGACAAAGTCTTCAAACAGATATGAACAAGCACACAACACAGTAACGAGGAAATGGAAGAGTTGAGGAAATAGAACTGGTAGGCTTGGTGAAGAAATGGAATAGATAAAACAGAATGAGGACGTGAGAAATGGAAATTCATTTCTTCATGATTAGCTTGCGTCCTTTCAAGCATAGTCAGGTCTCTAGAAAATTCTTCAGACGTTTAAGTTCGTCTGGAGACCTGTCCCTGCATAAGAGATTAGTTCTTTTTTTTCACCACCCACATCTGAAGGGGTGACAAAGAGTTTATCATTCTGCGAGCTTCATAAGAGAAAGGTGGCATAGAAGCCAGTCCACTTTGTTTCTCATAAGAGGAGTTAGGGTAAGCATATGAATAAGCAGAGAAATTCTTCAAGGACTTAAGAACATAATGGTTAGAAGAATAATGCACATATTCATAGCCCTTAGTTCTTCCTTGCGAAACAGAAGTGTTAGCACGATGATGTTCATATGAGGACTTTGATACTTTTGAGGAATTTGATCCACATGAGGAATTCGGTCCATATGAGGACTTGGATCCATATGAAGAGTTTGGTCCATAAGAAGAATTTGATCTGGGGTTCCTATTCTTCACAGGTGGTGTCATGATGACATTTACCTGAAGACTTTCAAGGCACCTTTTGCGAACCCTGATTTTCTTCATAGGAGAACCATTCCTGCAGTTAGTGCCAACATATCAGGCAAATACTTCACCATTCTGATTTTTGAACAGTTTATAGTTGGAGGCAAATGACTCATCAGTAGAATGAGGAGATTCACATGTAAAGCCTGATAAAGTAGATGGATCTATTGGAGGTCCCTTTGCAGCAACCCATGAGGTTTTGGGGTACTGCTCAGGCTTCCAGTATGTTCCATCAGTGTTGAGTTTCCTCTCAAAGGCAATACCCTCTTTCCTAGGGTTCCTGTTGAGGATCTGCTTTTTAAGCACATCACAAAGAGCCTGATGCCCTTTGAGGCTTTTGTACATGCCCGTCATATACAATTCCTACATCCATGCATCGTCAGTGATACTAGCAATATCCTCAGATGAGGAATTAGTGATAGCAGAGACAAGTGAAGAATTTGTAGCACTAGAATCATTTGAACATTCAGGTGAAGAATTAGCATATTCACATTAAATGCACTTCAAACATGGAGGAATGAATTCTTCCCGAGTAGCGCTAATTTGTTGAGCTAGTAAGGAATCACGCTCCTTCTGAGGATCTTCATAACTCTCCCTTAGCTTCTCAAGATCTAGCTTTCTTTGAAGAAATTCATAAGAAAGCTTCTCATGATCAGATAAGAGAGTGTTATGATGTCTTTGAAGATTATCAAACTTAGTCTGAAGTCTCTTGTAAGTGCATCTAGTGCCCCTTAGTGATTTTCATGTATTGAAGACTTATAGGTTAAGGGTCTAATGTGTTTATGAGTGTACACAGGTCTATAAGTCTATGAGGAGTTTTATATTTACAGAGAAAGTCGACCCCTAAAAATGAATATCTTTGACTGAAGATTTTGGTATTTCTGAAGACTTTCATGAAGACTTTGAAAGTGAAGAAATTGGTGTGTCCGTGAAGACTTGATATTCATGCGAGGAATATGAAGCTTGAAGACTTTCGTTTTCATAGTTTTGTTTTTCTCTTTCTTGAGTCATAGGAAACACCGTACTGTTAAAGGGGGTCGAGGAAATACTAAGGAAAAATTTCCATGTGATACTCAACTCAAAATCCTACACCTACCAATCCCTTCGAGTGAAGCCATTGGAAATCTCATACAGTTCAGTCAATTTCTTCAGTGACAGAGACGAAATTCTTCTGGTCGCTAAGGAATTTGTTCTGACTGAGGAGTTAGGAATTCGCTAGTGTGAATTGCCTACACAGTGAGGAACATGATAGCCCTAAGGAATTTGAGAGTCAAATTTCCGACCGTTGCTGTGCTACGCGCCAGCTATCCCAAAATATCTTATCCACATAACGGTCATATCATTGAAGGGCATTTATGTCTTATCATGTCGGGCTGCTCCCTAGGCTATAAATAGCCGCCCCCTACAACCACTAGCTGGTTGGCTGCTCCGAGAGAAACTGACACTTGTCATTTGAGAGCAACCCATCCTCCGAGGACTTTGAGTGAAAATCATCGAGTGAGGAAAATCAAAACCTAAACACCCACAAACCCAAAGTGATTGAGCATCACTGAAGAGATTGATCCTGCGTGGATCCGATGCTTGTTACCTTTGAAGATTGTGCTTCTTCCAAATGGTTAGGCGTCATGGCCTAGAGCATCCAAGAGGAATTGTGGATCGCCGAGTGACCGAAGTCTGTGAAGGTTTGGAAGTCGCCTGAAGACTTACCACGAGTGATTGGACGAGGTCTGTGTGACCTTAGTTCAAGGAGAATACAGTGAGGACTTGGTGTCCTGAGCTGCGTGCTCAGTGACTGGGTGTTCGGGACTGTCCGTCCTCGAGTTTAAATACTCAGTCGCTCCAACCAGATGTACAACTGAGACAGTAGTTGGAACTGGTCTACCAAATTATTGTCTTCACCAACCTTACTTGTTCTATTTCCTCAACTCTTTCATTTCCTCATTACTGTGTTGAGTGTTTGTTCATATCTGTGTTTGAAGACTTTGACTGAAGACTTTCTCAATTTCCTCAGTTCAATTTCTTCAGTCTGTTTTGTCTTCATCTTGTGTTATCCTGTGTTTACGCTTTCTGTACTCTGTGTTTGTCTTCATTTAATCATGATGACCATGTGTGTATTCTGTCATGCTTACTTCTGAGTACTTATTCCGCTGCAAGTAGTTCTTCGCTAAGGAATTTCCTCACCGGCAAATTCCTCAGTGAAGAATTCATAAAAATCGCCTATTCACCCCCCGTCTAGTCGATATAACGCACTTTCAACTGGTATCAGAGCAAGGTACTCCCTTGTTCTGTGTGATTTTGGTTTAACCACCTGGAGTTCTAGTTATGTCGACCGCAGGTATGATCAAGGTCTCTGCTGGGTGTCCTACCTTCGATGGCACGGACTACCCCTACTGGAAGAATAAGATGTGAATGCATCTTGAAGCAATTGACAATGATCTCTGGTACGTTGTGGAAAATGGTGTTCCCTGAGTCACACCTTCCCTGAATGTTGCTGATGTGAAGAGATTCAAGCAACTCGATTCTCAAGCGAAGAATATCATATGTGGTCATCTGAGTAAAGGGCAGTATGGTAGAGTGAGTGCTTTGGAAACTGCTAAGCTTATCTGGGATAGGCTCTCCAAAGTAAACGAAGGAGTCTCAACTCAACGTGACTCTCGTGTTGACGTTCTTCGCAATCTCTTCAACCGCTTCAAAAGACTCGACAATGAAAATGTTCAGCAAACCTTCGATCACCTCACTGATATCTCAAATGAGCTTCCAGCGCTCGGTGCCACTGACATCACTGATCATGAGGTGGTGAAGAAATTGCCGAGATCACTCGATTCGTCATTTGACACTCTGGCACTAATGATTCAAGAGCGTGCTGATTACAAGTCACTAGATCCCGCTGATATCCTCGAGAGGCTAAATACTCATGAGTTCCACCTTGCTGAAAAGAGAGATCTCTATGGTTCAAGCTATGGCAAACCACGTGTCCTGAAGGCCAAGGCAGTGTCTGAATCGGAATGTGAAGATTCTGGTAGTAGCCTTCGTGATCCTGAAGAATTGAGCCAGGAGCTAGCACTGCTCATGAAGAAATTCCAGAAATTCTCAAGACGTGGTCGCTTTGGAAAATCTTCAAGGAGCAGTGATTCCTCATCAAGTGACTATAAGAGAAGGCTATGCCACAAATGCAAGAAGCCTGGTCACTACATTCAAGATTGTCCTCAGTGGGACAAGGAACTAAAGAAGAAGAAATACAAGGATTACAGTTCTGATGATGCCAAGAAGAAGAAGAAATCTTCAAAGTCTTCATCATAAAAATCCTCGAAGTCTTCATCTCACAAGAAGAGCAGCTCCAAGAAGGCTCGGGCATTCATTGGCAAGGAAATGGATTCTGAGGCTGACACTGAGGATAATGAGGAAGAGGAGGCATCCGAGGAGTCTGAGTCAGGTGTGGCAAGTCTAGCTCTTGCTACCGCATTCGTCAGCAAGTCTATCTTCAACTCTGAAGAAAATAGCAACACCAAGAACGCTGATGAAGGCAATGACGACTATGCTCCTACCTATTGCTTCATGGCAAAGGATGCCAAGGTAACTAAATGCCCCTCCTCTGAATCAAGTGAGGATGAATCTGATGAAAATCTTAAGCCTAGCTACTCCAAACTTGCTAAGATTGCTGTGAAACAACAAAAGGCTATTGAAAAACTTCAAAACATGCTAGACAAAAGTGATGATATGTTGGGTGATGAAATGAACCGCACTAAAGACTTAACTGAAAATCTTCAGAGACTTCAGTCTAAGTTTGACAACTTTCAAAGTCATCATAAAACCCTCTTAACTGACCACAAGAAGCTTTCTTATGAATTTCTTCAAAGAAAGCAAGATCTTGAGAAGCTAAGAGTGTGTTATGAAGATCTTCAAAAGGAGCGTGATTCATTACTTGCTCAACAAATCAGTGCTACTCGGGAAGAATTTGATCCTCCATGCTTAAAGTGCATTGAACGTGAATCTGCTAATTCTTCACCTGAATGTTCAAATGCTTCAAATGTTACAAATTCTTCACCTGCCTCTGATCTAAGGACATTTCTAGTATCACTGACGATGCAGGGCTGAAGGAATTGTATATGACAGGCATGTACAAAAGTCTCAAAGGGCATCAGACTCTTTGTGATGTGCTTAAAAAGCAGATCCTCCATAGAAACCCTAGGAAAGAGGGTATTGCCTTTGAGAGGAAACTCAATGCTGACGGAACATATTGGAAGCCTGAGCAGTACCCCAAAACCTCATGGGTTGCTGCAAAGGGGCCTCCAGTTGATCCATCTAACTTATCTGGCTTTACATGTGAATCTCCTCATTCTTCTGACGAGTCATTTGACTCCAACTATAAACTGTTCAAAAATTAGAATGGTGAAGTATTTGCTAGATATGTTGGCACTAACTGCAGGAACGGTTCCCCTATGAAGAAAATCTAGGTTCCCAAAAGTTATGTTGAAAGTCTTTAGGTGAATGTCCTCATAACACCACCAGTGAAGAATAGCAACCCCCAGATCAAACCTTCATATGGACCAAATTCTTCATATGGATCCAAGTCCTCATACGGACCAAATTCCTCAAAAGGATCAAAATCCTCATATCAATATCATCGTGCTAACAACTCTGTTTCGCAGGGTAGAGCTAAGGGCTATGAATATGAGCATTGTTCTTCAAATCATTATGTTCATTAGTCCTCGAAGAATTACTCTGCTTATTCATATGTGAAACAAAATGGTTTGGCATCTTTGCCACCTTTCTCATATGGTGCTCGCAGAGTGATGAATTCTTTGCCACCCCTCCAGATGTGGGTGGTGAAGAAAAAGAACTAATCTCTTATGCAGGGTCAGGTCTCCAGTCGTGCTCAAAACGACTAAAGAATTTGCTGGAGACCTGAACAGTGCATGAAAGGACGCAGGCGAATCATGATGAAATGAACTTTCATTTCACACGTCCTCATACTGATTATCTGATCAAATTACTTGATGAAATTGAACTGATGATACTGATGTCATATTCTTCACTGATGAAGTATATGAGTTTGTAAGCTACACTAATTCATCTGCAGGATGATCAACCCAAAGCAAATGAGTGGGTCCTCGATAGTGGATGTACAAATCACATGACTGGTGACAAAAATCTATTGATGGATGCTCCCTTAACTCCGTCACATCTGAAGCATATTATATTCGCTGACAAAGGCAAAAGTCAGGTATTGGGTCTAGGTAAGGTTGCGATCTCTAAGGATCGACACATGGACAAAGTCATGCTTGTCGAGTCCTTAGGATACAACCTCATGTCTGTCTCAATGCTTTGTGATCTTGATATGGTTGTTGTCTTTGGCAAGTATCGTTGTGTTGTGATCATGGAAGCTGACAATTCCAACATCTTCAAAGGCTTTAGGAGAGGAGACTTGTACATTGTTGATTTCTCTACAGGACCACAACCTGCCGTGTGCTTACTTGCAAAAGCTTCAGAAGGCTGGCTATGGCATCGACGACTTGGTCATGCAGGCATGAGGAATTTGCACACGCTTGCGAAGAAGAAGCATGTCATTGGCATTGAGAATGTCAAATTCCTCAAGGATCACTTGTGTGGTGCCTGTGAAGCTGGGAAGATGACTAAGGCCAAGCATCCAGCAAAGACTATCATGACCACCACTCGACCATTTGAATTGCTTCACATGGATCTCTTCGGTCCTAATCATTATTCTGCTGTGACTAATGACGCATCTCTATATGGCTTTGTTATTGTTGATGATTACTCTCGTTACACATGGGTACACATTGTTACTTACAAACATGAAGTGTAGGAAGTCTTCAAATGATTTTCCTCGAGGGCTTCAACCAACTTCAGTGTGAAGATCAAGCACATCAGGAGTGACAATGGAACTGAGTTCAAGAATTCCGGTCTTGATGGCTATCTTGATGAACTTGGTATTACTCATGAGTTATCTGCTCCTTATACTCCTCACCAAAATGGCGTCGTGGAGCGCAAGAACAGAAGTCTTGTTGAGATGGCTCGCACTATGCTTGATGAATACAAAACACCTCATTGGTTTTGGATTGATGCAATTGATACCGCATGCCACATCAACAACAGAGTATATCTTCACAAATTCTTCAAGAAGACTGCCTATGAACTCCTCACTGACAAGAAACCCAATGTGAGTTATTTCAAAGTCTTCGGTGCTAAATGTTGGATTAGAGATCCTCATCACAATGCTAAATTTGCACCAAAAGCACATGAAGGTTTTATGCTTGGTTACGGAAAGGACTCGCACACCTACAGAGTCTTCAACATCACTCTTCACAAGATTGTTGAAACTGTAGATGTGCGGTTCGATGAAACTAATGGCTCGCAAAGAGAGCACCTACCTTCTGTGATAGATGAACCAGCACCTGAGGATTCTATCAATTTCAAGGCTACTGAGGATGTTATTCCTACCGAAGAATCTACTGAAGAATTCATTCCAGAACGCGAAGATCGTTGAGCTGATGTACCTGAGGAAAATGTTGAAGAAAATGTTGATCAAATTCCTCAACGACAACCAGCTCATCCTCGCATTGCAAAAGAAGTGCAAGTTGAAAAGATCATTGATGACATTGAAGCACCAGGTCCTCTCACACGCTCAAAAGCTTCACATTTATCTAACTTTTGTGGGCACTATGCTTTTGTCTCTATCACAAAGCCCACCAAGGTAGATGAAGCATTTCTGGAGCCTGAGTGGATTCAGGCTATGCAAGAAGAATTACATCAGTTCGAGCTAAATAATGTCTGGGAACTGGTCAAACGTCCAGATCCTCGCAAGCATAATATCATCGGCACAAAGTGGATCTACCGCAACAAGCAAGATGAAAATGGCCTTGTGGAGAGGAATAAGGCACGAGTTGTAGCTCAAGGCTACACACAGGTTGAAGGAATTGATTTCGATGAAACTTTTGCACATGTTGCTAGACTTGAGGCTATTCGCATATTACTTGCTTATGCTAACCATCATAATATTATCTTACAACAAATGGATGTGAAAAGTGCATTCCTCAATGGTAAGCTTGAGGAAGAAGTATATGTTGCTCAACCCCCAGGTTTTGAAGATCCAAAGAATCCTGACAAAGTCTTCAGACTAAACAAGGCCCTCTATGGCCTCAGGCAGGCCCCTCGGGCGTGGTATGATACTTTGAAGGAATTCTTTGTGAAGAATGGCTTCACACCCGGTTCACTCGACCCTACTCTCTTTACTAAATCTTATGATGGTGAACTGTTTGTGTGCCAAATATACGCTGATGATATTATCTTTAGCTGTACTGACCAACGTTATAGTGATGAATTTGCCTATATGATGAGTGAAGAATATCAAATGTCTATGATGGGAGAGTTGAAATTCTTTTTAGGTCTTCAAATTCGTCAACAGCACAATGGCATATTCTAATCTCAGGAGAAATACCTCAAGGAAGTTTTGAGGAAATTCGGCATGCAAGATTGCAAAGGAGTCAAAATTACTATGCCCACAAATGGCCATCTATGCACTGATGAAAATGGTATTGACTTCGATCACAAGGTATACCGCTCCATGATTGGTTCTTTATTGTACTTATGTGCATCTAGGCCAGATATAATGCTTAGTGTTTGCATGTGTGCCCGATTTCAAGCTACACCGAAGGAATCACACCATAAGGTTGTGAAGCATATTCTTCGATATCTAGCTCACACACCAACACTAGGATTATGGTACCCCACGGGCTCTACTTTTGACCTCATTGGATATTCTGACTCTGACTATGCTGGTGATCGTGTGGACCGCAAGTCAACTTCTGGTACTTGTCATTTCCTCGGACGATCTTTGGTCTGTTGGTCCTCAAAGAAACAAAACTGCGTATCACTGTCTACTATTGAAGCTGAGTACATTGCTGCTGGTTCTTGCTGTGCTCAATTGCTATGGATGAAGCAAACCCTCAAGGACTACGGCATCAACATGAAGAATGTGCCTCTCTACTGTGACAATGAGAGTGCCATCAAGATTGCTCACAACCCAGATCAGCACTCAAAGACAAAGCACATTCAGATTCGTCATCATTTTCTTCGCGATCATGTGTTGAAGGGCGACATCTCTATTGAGCATGTGAAGACTGAAGAACAGCTAGCCGATATCTTCACAAAGCCCTTGGATGAGAAGAGATTTAGCAAGTTGCGGTGTGAGCAAAATATCTTAGAGTCTTCGAATGTTCTTTGAAAAGGACACACATCCTAACACTTATGCAAAATTGATGACTTAGATGTGCAACACATGAAGAAACGTTTTTCTTCAATCAATGAAGAATAACACTCTAAGTGTGAAGAAATTAATGAAGAATTTGATTCTCAGAACCCTACGACAATTGTACGCGGTGTCTGAAATCACCATTCTTATACGGTGGGTCACGCCACCACAAAAGTTGAAAATCTTCAATTTGAGTTTTTCCTCAGTTTTGAAATTCCTCAGTTTTTCAAATTCTTCAACTTTACAAAATCTTCACTATTTCTGTCAGTTTTCTTCATTGGCTATATATATATATATATATATATATATATATATATATATATATATATATATATATATATATAGGTTTATGTCCTCTACAGCATTCACTTATGGCTATTTCTTCAAGTTGCATTTTCTGCTAAGTGAATGTGATCGGACCCTTCCCCCTCTATGCTATACTCAACCCAATCTATTCACAAATTCTTCATGTGCGTTCTATTTGAAACTCGTTCAAAATCTTCACTGTGTCCTGTCAGCTGAAGAAATTGCGAACGAAACTTTAAAACTAACTTATCCAAATTTTCGGTTTTGCTGCTCAAACCGTCTTGTATCCCACGATAGACTTATCTATTCACCCACTATCTAACACGATGTACACCTTCAGTACGTGGGTGACACATGTCAAGCGAATGAGAAGGGACAGGGGCACGTTCGTCCTAAATCTTCGGGCGAACAGTTTTTCACTGCGACTATAAATACCCCTCTCCCCTTCCTCACTTCCTTTACTCCGCTCAACCGCTCTCTCTCTCACTCGAGCTTCTCAAACCCTAACGCCGCCGCTGCTCCATCGTCGCCGGTGAGGAAGAGCTTCACTGCCTCGACCTCGTCACCATCGTACTCGCGCCGGCCGCGGAAATCTTCACTCCGCCGCCACCGTAGTTGTCTTCCTCCGCCAAGTTAGGGCGTGGAAGATCTAAACTGACGAGCTTCAAATCTACACTTCACAGTTCGTCATGTTCTTCATCAAGGGAATTAAAAGTTACTTTTACTGCCCTCTTTGATTTAAATTTTCTCAACAAAATCTTAAAAGGTGTTTTATTATTCAAATCCTCTCACACAAAACACCTCACTAGTCATCTGCTCTTCATTCATTTCTCTAAGCATCATTTTTCTTCAATATTCCTCAATTGTGTGGATCCTCAATCTATACAACTCTGGAACCTAAGACAAAGAACGCTTAGTGAAATTCTTCAAGACTCATCTAGTCAAATTCCTCAAACTTGTTCTTTTTGAAAACCTTCTGAGAACGCATGTGACCTCTTCAAATTCCTTGCAACTATACTCTGTTCACAGGTACTCATGTCCGCTGATGAATCACTAGGTTCTCATCAACTTAACTCATTTGCAGCGTTCCTCGAAGAAAAGTTGCATACTTCTTCAGAGAATTCGATTGTTCAAATCCCTCAACTGAAGAATATGGCAGATGGTAAGAAACCACAGAAAGGAGGAAAGAGGCCTGAGGTCATGACTGCGTTTGAAATACCTAAGGACATCTATGATGACTATTGCACACCTGATGAGGCTAAGTTCAGAAAGGAGAACAAAAATCAGCGCAAGGTGCGCATACAGAGGATTGAAAGGAGATGGGCAAGAGAATGGAGGGAGTACAGATATATAACTCCAAAGTATATGAAGAAATTCGCTCTAAATCCTCCATGCCCAAGAGCTCCATTGGCACCTGGTCAAAAAACTGATCCCACCAGCCTCAAGCGCGGTGAGGATTTTCCTGAAGAATGGGCCAAGCGCCAAGCCAAGTTGGCTAGACAAGCCAAAGAAGCAGTGAGGAAATTTAATGAAGACTCTGCTGCTGCTGCTTCCACAAAGGCCTCTTACAAGCCAAGGAAATCAATGGCAAAGAAGCCCGCTCACAATCCAAGTGCTTCAACAACTGTGCCCTCACGGCCAAGTTCCTCAGCAATGCCCTCACGGCCAGAATCTTCAAAGCCCTCATGGCCAATGCCTCAAGTTGCTCCTACTCCTCCAAAGTCCTCAGTTGCTCTGGCAAAGTCCTCAACACCTATTCACCTGGCCACATGCCAAAGGACTACAGGCATCTCCATTGCCTCTGGTGTCTCAGCAAGTTCCTCAGCTGCTCCAAATTCTTCATCTGGCCCCACTCTGTTGAAGACAAAGGCCACTGCTGGACGAGGTCCTCGGCATATTCTGAAGAAGAAACAAGTTGCCTTCCAAGTGCCATCTGACGATGATGCTAATGATGATGAACTTGCAGAAAAGGGCTTCTAGAGCCAAAGGGACAACTGTGCCACTGCTTTTGGATCCTAAGGTGATCCTCGACTACATTGATCTCTGGCACAAGGACCCAAACACTCCTATGCCTGATTTTCATCTGACACTTGGCCAAAGTCACATGCTGATCCATTTCATCTCTGAAGAAAAATGGAAATTTGAGAAGGCCAGGCAAATCAAAAAGGCTCAGTTCAGGAAAGAGAAGTTCCTGAAGAACAATGTCGTCAAAATGACACCTGATGAACTCCTCACGGTCCAGTCTAAAATCAAAGCCCTCAGCGATGATTTCAATGCTTACTATGCTGATTGGCAAGGAGCCAAAGTCAGATTTGTTAAACTGACTGAGAAGTTCACCAATGTTGCAGCACCATCGCAACAAGAAAGTCCTCATGCTGAAGCCTCTGCTCAGCAAACTGAAGAACACACCAGCACCACTGATGATTTTCAAACTACCGAAGAAAATGCTAGTTCCAGGGCTGATGACTCCATTCCAGCCTCTAAAGAAACTGCCAGGGAATCCACTAGTGGTGCGCCTGAAGAAAATGAAGAAGTCAGGGTAACTCCATCAGTTGCGCCTGAGGAAATTCAACCAGATTCCTCAGCTCCTCCTGCGCCTACACCAACTCCTACCCTTCCATCTGCATCATATGTGAGGAAGACCAAGGCTCTAGAGAAAGCTGCAGTGAAGAAAAGGAAAGCATCATCTGCTTCAGATTCTTCAGCTCCGAAGAAGATGAAGACTATGACCAGCTCTTTTGAGAACCCTATTGATGATGTTCCGATTTCCACCATGTCATCAAAGGAGCTTGTTCCTTATGGTGAAGAATATGTGATCCCTAGCGGATCTGATGAAGAACATCATTCTGCTGCTTCTTCAGAGCATATTGATGAAGAAATTGGAGTGGATTCGATCCCTTCAACTCCTACTGCTTCCTTGCCCATGCCTCAGTTCACAGCTGAAGAGGCCGGCGTTGAAGAACTTGAAGATGAAGACGTGGACATTGGATGCACCACTCCTGTGATGACTGATGACTTTTGGGAAAGTCAGCATCCCAATTCTCCACACTTCACCCCACTACAGCAGATACCTCAGTCCCCTGCACCAACAGTTCAACTGGGCTCTGAAGAAACTCATCCCACCTTGTCTGTGCATGAAGAAATTCCAGCCACTAGTGCTGAAGAAACTGTTGCTGCTGATATGTTGAACATGCAGACTGCCACTAAAGAGGAACCAGAAATTCCTCAGCCTGAAGAACCAGAGATTGTGATTCCTGAGGTTGTGATGCAACTCACTGACACTCATGTGCCCAAGCCAAAGGATCCATTCTCAAAGAAGCAAAAGTTCAAGGCTGCTGATTTCTTCAACGAGCATGTGTTCTTCACTGACTATAATCCATATGATTCTGCTTGCATAAGGAAGAGGCGTTTCTGGACTGCTAGTTAAGCAAATTTCTATTCCTCTATGCTATTCGACAAAGACAAAGTCTTCGAGCATGCACACATTCCTCATGTGGACATGGAATCTCTGCCATGCTTCCAGCCTGTCCTCAGTGTTATTCACGAAGCTGGATTACTGAATTTCTGCACTGACATCTGTGATTGGAATGAAGAACTCATTCTTCACTTCTATGCGATGCTGCACATCACAGGAAATTCTGAAGATGTGAATTCATGGGTGCTGGACTGGATGTCAGAAAATACTCACTACAAGGCACCAACAACTGAATTGCTTCGTATCCTCGCACTCAGTCCTCCCCTTGATAGTGCATGTTGCATCTACAATGAACCTGAGCTTACAAATCATTACATGCAAGTGCTGATGAATCCTTTGAAGCCAGGGCAGGCCCCACAAACCAAATTCCTCGTCAAGGAATTACTGTATGTGCCATGGACTGTCTATCGCATTCTGATGAAGACAATGAGTCCTATCAAAGGCCACGACTCAAATGATGTAGAATTCGTTGGCATCATGAAGAATATGCTTTTCAATATCATTCATGGCGTTCCCATAAACTTCCATGGTTTCTTCATGAGGACTCTGGCCAACATTGCTGTGTCACCGTTTGAGCTGAAGCCTTATGCACCATGGATTATGAAATTCATCAGACAAGGTCTTCACTCAACTATAAGGCCGATACTCTGAACCATGGCAGTTTCTTGCCTCCAATTGAAGTCCTCAAACAGACATATTCCTCAGCTGATGACAAAGGCAAGGCAACTGCTGTGATAGATGAAGGCATGCGTCCATTGGATGGTCAATTTCGCAAGGCTGCATCTTACTCCACCAATGATGACTCTACCACACATGATTCTGCCGCCAACACCTCTGCCAAGCAAATTCCTCACGCCACAGCACCCAAGGTGATGACTGATCGTGAGTTACTCCTCAGTTTTCATCAGAAAGTTGATCGCAATCATAAATGGGTCAAGCGTCAGTTTGGTTCCATTCTTTACAACACGACCTCAGCCCACAATGTTGTGAAGAAAAACCTATACTACCTCGATGAAACCTTCAACCGTACCTGGGCTGTTCTATCTCATATCTACAGCGCCGAAGATCTGAAGAACATGGGTCTCAAGGAAGAATTTGACTGGTCTGCACCTCCACCGAAAAAATTCAAGAAGGTCAAGGTTCCTTCCTTGGTGGCCAGCTCCTATTCTTCATCGCGCGACACTGATGAAAATGAAGACTTGGACGATACTGCGGCAGGCCCTACTACGACAACCGACCCAAACAACGCTGACGCTCCTCCATCAACTTGATATTCTAGGGGCGTTAGTCCTCAGTTTCGATCCTTTTGGTCATTAGTCTTCAAGCGGGTCTACTATATGGGCGTTTTTTGCTAAGTTACAACTCTCGTTCTTCTGAAACTTTTATTGGATCGAGTTGTAATCTTAAACCCGATGGTGCTCTGATACTTTTGATGCACTGTGCTCTGATTCTGCATGCTTGTTCCTCATTAATATTATTTCACGCATGCTGAATCTCCTCAGGCACCATATTTCATCTTGCATTTCAAATTCTTCATATTATATGTCAAATGCATGTATAAATTACAAGATATAGGGGGAGATCTCCATGATTCAACTCTTCAAGTGTGCATTGCTTCAAAAGCAAATTCCTCACTATGCACATCTTCACGGGGAGTTCTTCTATATCTTGCAATCAAATTCCTCAATATTAGTACTTACACTTCATATGTTTATCCCCGTTGAAAACTTAACCTATATTGTCATCAATCACCAAAAAGGGGGAGATTGTAAGTGCATCTAGTGCCCCTTAGTGATTTTTGTGTATTGAAGACTTATAGGTTAAGGGTCTAATGTGTTTATGAGTGTACACAGGTCTATAAGTCTATGAGGAGTTTGATATTTATAGAGAAAGTCGACCCCTAAAAATGAATATCTTCGACTGAAGATTTTGGTATTTCTGAAGACTTTCATGAAGACTTTGAAAGTGAAGAAATTGGTGTGTCCGTGAAGACTTGATATTCATGCGAGGAATATGAAGCTTGAAGACTTTCATTTTCATAGTTTTCTTTTTCTCTTTCTTGAGTCATAGGAAACACTGTATTGTTAAAGGGGGTCGAGGAAATACGAAGGAAAAATTTCCATGTGATGCTCAACTCAAAATCCTACACCTACCAATCCCTTCGAGTGAAGCCATTGGAAATTTCATACAGTTCAGTCAATTTCTTCAGTGACAGAGACGAAGTTCTTCTGGTCGCTGAGGAATTTGTTCTGACTAAGGAATTAGGAATTCACCAGTGTGAATTGCCTACACTGTGAGGAACATGATAGCCCTGAGGAATTTGAGAGTCAAATTTCCGACCGTTGCTGTGCTACACGCCAGCTATCCCAAAATATCTTATCCACATAACGGTCATATGATGGAAGGGCATTTATGTCTTATCATGTCGGGCTGCTCCCTAGGCTATAAATAGCCGCCCCCTACAACCACTAGCTGGTTGGCTGCTCCGAGAGAAACTGACAGTTGTCATTTGAGAGCAACCCATCCTCCGAGGACTTTGAGCGAAAATCATCGAGTGAGGAAAATCCAAACCCAAACACCCACAAACACAAAGTGATTGAGCATCACTGAAGAGATTGATCCTGCGTGGTTCCGACGCTTGTTACCTTTGAAGATGGTGCTTCTTCTAGACGATTAGGCATCATGGTCTAGAGCATCCAAGAGGAATTGTGGATCGTCGAGTGACCGAAGTCTGTGAAGGTTTGGAAGTCGCCTGAAGACTTACCACGAGTGATTGGACGAGGTCTGTGTGACCTTAGTTCAAGGAGAATACAGTGAGGACTTGGTGTCCTGAGCTGCGTGCTCAGTGACTGGGTGTCCGGGACTGTGTGTCCTCGAGTTTAAATACTCAGCCGCTCCAACCAGGTGTATAACTGAGACAACAGTTGGAACTGGTCTACCAAATCATTGTCTTCACCAACCTTACTGGTTCTATTTCCTCAACTCTTTCATTTCCTCATTACTATGTTAAGTGTTTGTTCATATCTGTGTTTGAAGACTTTGACTAAAGACTTTCTCAATTTCCTGAGTTCAATTTCTTCAGTCTATTTTGTCTTCATCTTGTGTTATCCTGTGTTTACGCTTTCTGTACTCTGTGTTTGTCTTCATTTCATCATGATGAGCATGTGTGTATTCTGTCATGCTTACTTCTGAGTACTTATTCCGCTGTAAGTAGTTCTTCGCTAAGGAATTTCCTCACCGGAAAATTCCTCAGTGAAGAATTCATAAAAATTGCCTATTCACCCCCCCCCCCTCTAGTCGATATAACGCACTTTTATCTCTGAAGACTTTCAGCCAAAGTTTTAGTGTGATCCATTTCTTCACCCAACATATCATCACTTTTGCCATCATATTTTGAACCTTTTCAAAAGCATTTTGTTGTTTCACAGCAATCTTAGCAAGTTTAGAGTAGCTAGGCTTGAGGTTTTCATCAGATTCATCCTCACTTGATTCAGAGGAGGGATATTTGAGTACCTTGGCACCCTTTGCCATGACGCAATAGCTGGGAGCGTAGTCATCATCTCCTTCGTAAGCCTTGTTGGTGAAGCCATTTTCTTCAGAGTTGAAGATGGACTTGCTGACAAATGCAGTAGCATGGGCTAGGCTTGCCACACCAGATTCTGACTCCTCAGATGCCTCCTCTTCCTCATGTTCCTCAGATTTAGCTTCAGAATCCATCTCCTTGCCAATGAATGCCCGAGCCTTCTTAGAGCTGCTCTTCTTGTGAGATGAAGACTTTGAGGATTTCAATGATGAAGACTTTGAAGATTTCTTCTTCTTCTTCGAGTCATCAGAACTGTAATCCTCGTATTTCTTCTTCCTTGATTCCTTTTCCCATTGAGGACAATCTTGAATGTAGTGACCAGGTTTCTTGCATTTGTGGCACAACCTCTTCTTGTAGTCACGGGATCAGGAATCATCACTTCTTGAGGATTTTCCAAAGTGACCACGCCTTGAGAACTTCTGGAATTTTTTCACGAGCATTGCTAGCTCCTGGCTCAGTTCTTCAGGATCACCAAGGCTACTACCAGCATCTTCACCTTCAGATTTAGACACTGCCTTGGCCTTCAGGGCGCGTGATCTGCCATAGCTCGGTCCATAGAGATCTCTCTTCTCAGCAAGCTGGAACTCATGAGTGTTGAGCCTTTCAAGTATATCAGCGGGATCAAGTGACTTGTAGTCTCCACGTTCTTGTATCATCAGTTCCAGAGTATCAAATAAGGAATCAAGCGATCTCAGCAATTTCTTCACCACCTCATGGTCGGTGATGTCAGTGGCACCAAGTGCTTGAAGCTCATTTGAGATGTCAGTGAGGCGATCGAAGGTTTGCTGAACATTTTCATTGTCGAGTATTTTGAAGCAGTTGAAGAGATTGCGAAGAACGTCAACTCGAGAGTCACGCTGTGTTGAGACTCCTTCATTTACTTTGGACAGCCTATCCCAGATAAGCTTAGTAGTTTCCAAAGCACTCACTCTGCCATACTGCCCTTTACTCAGATGGCCACATATGATGTTATTTGCTTGGGAATCGAGTTGCTTGAATCTCTTCACATCAGCAGCACTCACAGAAGGTGTGACAGAGGGAACACCATTTTCCACAACATACCAGAGATCGTTATCAATTGCCTCAAGATGCATTCGCATCTTATTCTTCCAGTAGGGGTAGTCCGTCCCATCGAAGGTAGGACACCCACCAGAGACCTTGATCATACCTGCGGTCGACATAACTAAACTCCAGGCGGTTAAACCAAAATCACACGGAATAAGGGAGTACCTTGATCTGATACCAATTAAAAGTGTGTTATATCGACTAGAGGGGGGTGAATAGGCGATTTTCATGAATTCTTCACTGAGGAATATCAGGGTGAGGAAATTCCTAAGCGAAGAACTACTTGCAATGGAATAAGTACTCAGATGCAAACATAACAGAACATAAGCATGGTCATCATGATGAAATGAAAACACGCACAGAGTACAGAAAGCATAAACACAGGATAAACAGGATGAAGACAAACAGACTGAAGAAAATGAACTGAGGAAATTGAGAAAGTCTTCACACAAAGTCTTCAAACAGATATGAACAAGCACACAACACAATAATGAGGAAATGGAAGCGTTGAGGAAATAGAACTAGTAGGCTTGGTGAAGACAGTGATTTGGTAGACCAGTTCCAACTGTCGTGACAGTTGTACATCTGGTTGGAGTGGCTAGGTATTTAAACTACGACACACAGTCCCGGACACACAGTCCTCACTGTATTCTCCTTGAGCTAAAGTCACACAGACCTCGCCCAATCACTCGTGGTAAGTCTTCATGTGACTTCCTAACCTTCACAAACTTGGTCACTCGGCGATCCACAATTTCCTCTTGGATGCTCAGACCATGACACCTAACCGTCTGGAAGATGCATAGTCTTCAAAGGTAACAAGCGTCGGATCCATGCAGGATCAATCTCTTTAGTGATGCTCAATCACTTTGGGTTGTAGGTGTTTGGGTTTGGGTTTTCCTCACTTGATGATTTTCGCTCAAAGTCCTCGGAGGATGGGATGCTCTCAATGACAAGTGTCAGTTTCTCTCGGAGCAGCCAACCAGCTAGTGGTTGTAGGGGGCGGCTATTTATAGCCTAGGGAGCAGCCCGACATGATAAGACATAAATGCCCCTCAATGATATGACCGGTAGGTGGGTAGATATTTTGGGACATCTGGCACGTAGCACAGCAACGGTCGGAAATTTGAGGCTCAAATTCCTCGGAGCTATCATGTTCTTCACTTGTAGGCAATCCGCACTGGTGAATTCCTGACTCCTCATCAGAACAAATTCCTCAGAGACCAGAAGAACTTCGTCTCTATCACTAAAGAAATTGACTGAACTGCATGAGATTTCCAATGGCTTCACTCGAAGGGATTGGTAGGTGTAGGATTTTGAGATGAGCATCACTTGGAAATTTTTCCTTAGTATTTCCTCAACCCCCTTTAATAGTACGGTGTTTCCTATGACTCAAGAAAGAGAAAATGAAACTGTGAAAACAAAAGTCTTCATGCTTCATGTTCCTCGAATGAATACCAAGTCTTCATGGTCACACCAATTTCTTCACTTTCAAAGTCTTCAAAAAGTCTTTCGGAAATCCAAAGTCTTCAGTCGAAGACATTTATTTTTAGGGGTCGACTATCTCTATAAATATCATACTCCTCGTAGACTTATAGACCTGTGTACACTCACAAACGCATCAGTCCCTTAACCTATAAGTCTTCAATACACCAAAATCACTAAGGGGCACTAGATGCACTTACAATCTCCCCCTTTTTGGTGATTGATGACAATATAGGTTAAGTTTTCAACGGGGATAAACATATGAAGTGTAAAAACTGATATTGAGGAATTTGATTGCAAGATATAGAAGAACTCCCCCTGAAGATGTGCATAGAGAGGAATTTTCTTTTGAAGCAATGCACACTTGAAGAGTAGAATCATGGAGATTGTCGGTGTCAAAACTGGCGGATCTCGGGTAGGGGGTCCCGAACTGTGCGTCTAGGCGGATGGTAACAGGAGACAAGGGAAACGATGTTTTTATCCAGGTTCGGGCCCTCTCGATGGAGGTAAAACCCTACTCCTGCTTGATTAATATTGATGATATGGGTAGTACAAGAGTAGATCTACCACGAGATCAAAGCGGCTAAACCCTAGAAGCTAGCCTATGGTATGATTGTTGTTCGTCCTACGGACTAAAACCCTCCGGTTTATATAGACACCGGAGAGGGTTAGGGTTACACAGAGTCGGTTACAATGGTAGGAGATCTACATATCGGTATTGCCAAGCTTGCCTTCCACGCCAAGGAAAGTCCCATCTGAACACGGGACGAAGTCTTCAATCTTGTATCTTCATAGTCCGGGAGTCCGGCCAACGGTGATAGTTCGGCTATCCGGACACCCCCTAATCCAGGACTCCCACAGTAGCCCCTGAACCAGGCTTCAATGACGACGAGTCCGGCGCGCATATTGTCTTCGGCATTGCAAGGCGGGTTCCTCCTCCGAATACTTCATAAAAGATTTTGAACACAAGGATAGTGTCCAGCTCTGCAAAATAAGTTCCACATACCACCGTAGAGAGAATAATCTTCACACAAATTCAATCCGCTGACGTATTCTGCGGCGTGACGTCACAACACGACCAAGCCTTTATTGGAATCGTTTTTACTGTCCCACCTCAGCGTGTTTAGCGAGGCGGTTTCCTTGGCACGTCTTATCAAAGCGGATATCATGCCCCCTTATTCCGGTATTCTCATCAATGTGGGCGTGGGTATCCCAACCGCGCCATTGATTACGGCGCTTGGGAGATAAGCGAGTTTTACCGGGCTGGTGGGGACGCATAGTTTCGTCCGTCCATATAAGGGGATAAGGATCCACCTTTTTACCTACGCCTTCTTCCTCCTTTGCTTATCCATTTACGCGCACTTGAGCTCCAGCGCCCAAGTCCGCACATCTCGCCTCAACCTTCCCCAGCCATGTCCAGAGCGGGAGGCAAGTGGATGGCCTCCTCCGTCACGGAGGGGCACATCAAAAAGTTGAGGAAAGCCGGATACCTGCACAACGACATTGCGCACTGGCTTCCAGACGAGGGGCAGCTCGTCCCCACCCCCAGGCCCCATGAGAGGGTGGTGTTCCTTCCCCATTTCCTCCGCGGACTGGGCTTCTCACTCCACCCATTTGTCCGGGGGCTCATGTTCTACTACGGCATGGATTTCCATGATCTTGCCCCGAATTTCATCCTCAACATCTTAGCGTTTATCGTTGTGTGCGAGGCCTTCCTCCGCATCAAGCCCCACTTCAGCTTATGGCTGAAGACCTTCAATGTCAAGCCGAAGGTAGTGGGCGGCCAACAGGCGGAGTGCGGAGGCGCCATGGTGGGCAAGATGCCCAACATCATATGGCTCGAGGGCTCTATCGTGGAAACCATCAAAGGGTGGCAATCGGAGTGGTTCTACATCACCGAGCCACGTGACCCTGAATGGGCAGCGGCCCCCGAATTCCGATCTGGCATCCCCACACGGCTCACCTCCTGGAAAGAGAAGGTCCTGACATGGGGTGATTTGGAAGAGCTGACCAGACTCCAAACCTGCGTCCAAAACCTTGTGAACAAGAAGATCAAGCTCGTCAACGTAGTCCGGGTCATGCTCATCCACCGGATCCTCCCGTGCCAACAACGGGCCTTCAACTTGTGGGACTTTGATCCGGCACAGCACCAAACCTTGAGCAGGCTCTTCCACACTACATACGAAGATGCCTAGAAGGTGTTGTTCAAGGGCGCCGAGGCTCCCGCATCCGCTACCGAAGATCGCAGATTCAGCTCGCAGCGTCAAGCCGGCGAGGTAAGCTATTTTACCCTTTACAGGACACTTGTTTTTCATAGTTTGACTCTATGCAGGATCTAAACTCCCTTACCTTTGACAGGCCTAGCAGAAGAAGTCCGGGCAGGTTAATTATCCGGCTCCCTTACCAGAAGACCCAGCAGACGCCCGATTGACAGGGCTGCTGGTTCCGGCACCTCACGTGGTGCCGCAGAACAAGGCCAAGAAGAAGGCCACGGGAACTCGAAGGAGTTCCCGGCGCCAGGTGTTGTCGGACTCATCGTCCGACGATTCCGAGGCGGACTCCTCCCGTGAAGACGAGGAGGAGGAAAAAGAGGCCTCTCCCCCAGTGGGGGGAGAGAAGAAAAGGAAGTCTGCCCCAGCTGGGGGGGCGGAGGGTCCAAGAAAGGAAGGACCCTTCCTCCGGACTTTTCCACCAACACCGACGACGGCGAAGAGGAGTGGCCCTCGAGGGCCAAGCCCCTGGCGAGATCGTAAGTGTCCGGATTCCAGAATAACTCATGATTTTTCATTTGTCGCATAGTGTCTTCTAACGCCGAACACAACCATGTAGCCCGCCCAAGGACGAGCTCCCCGCTTCGTCGAGCGGCTCCCTGGATTCGTCGGATGTGAATAGCACTTCACTTCCGACTGCCTCCTCCCCTCGTGACGGAGACATCACCGGTGGAGTCCCAAAAGGGGCCCGACCAGGAGGAGGTGGTCCTGGAGGCGCCGCAAGGCGACCTCCCGGACTCCAGGTGCAAAGGGGGCAAAACCCTAGAGGGCTCTAAGTCCGGCCCTGTGCCGGACTCCGTACCGGAACCTACAGTGGTTCCGAAGTCCGGCAGGCGGCCCCTTCGTAAGAAGGGCAAGACTGCGACGCCGGTGGCCTCCGTCCAACCGGAGGCACTGGACAGCTTGCTGGAGGCGCATAACGGCACCTCCATCGACGGGGAGCACCGCGCTATCATGAGTGCGGTGATCTAGAAAGTTCAGTCCGCCAAGAGCGGGCTGATTGAAGCCTGTACCAGCCTTCTAACAGGCTTTGAGGTAAGTTTTTAAGATATGTAAGAATATTACTGCATAGACAGTAGCCCCTGATGCTTAGTTTGGTGTTCGGAAAGAAAAGCCGAGCTGAGGATCTAAAAAGATATATGCATGAGTCTAACATAAATATGTCAATATGGGAATGCAGGCTGCGCTGCTGACCTCTACCGCACTGACTGCGGAGGTCAATGCATTGAAGGAGAGCCTCGAGCAGTCCGAGAACGAGCTCGGCCTTGCCAAGAAGCAGCTCGAGGACAAGGAAGGTCAGTAATACCTTATTAAAGTAATACCTTATAGAAAGGATTTGGTTGCAAAAAATGACAGGAATAACATGAGTATTGCAGGGCCCACGAACGAGGTGGCGAACCTGAAGGAAGTGGTGTCCAAGGCCAAAAACAGTGCTGCCGCGGAGCGCACCAAGCGAGAGAAGCAGGAAGCGCGGGTGGCGGAGGTGCGGCAAGAGCTCCAGCCTCTCATGGAAAAACACGAGAGTTTGGAGCGTGACTCGAAGACTCAAGAGTCCGAGCTCGCCTTGGCTCTTGAGAGTGCCAAAGCCTCTAAGGCCGAAGCCTAGAAGGCCCTCCAGGAGATTGAGGCGATAAAAAAGATAGTGGCGGGTAAGGCATTCTTCATGCAAAGCAAGCATGTAAAAGTGAATTATCTGTTACTTACCCAAATTCAGAGCTCTCCAGGAGCGTTCGCAGATCTGCCCCGTAGTGTGTCCGATGCTGCCGCGTCCTACCGAGCCAAGGAGGGGAGCTCGATGGAAAAGGTGTTCTGGTCTCAATATGCTGAGGTCGGACATTCGGTGCCCCTGAGCGACCAGCTGAAGCAGCTGGTCGAGCTCCACAAGGTGGCCGAACAGGCCATGATGGGCCTCATAGTTTGGCTGTGGCCTAAAGAAGCCATGCCTGGGAGCTACTTCGGTCTGGTGCGGCAGCTGGTGGACGCCTGTCCATGGATTGAAGTCATCAAGCGTTCCGTCTGCATTGAAGGTGCCCGTCGGGCCCTTGCCCGTGCTAAAGTGCACTAGGGCAAGATGGACGCCGAGAAGCTTGTGACGGGCACGCCACCACCGGGCAAGGAGTATCGCAAGCCTGAGATGTACTATGAGGGCGTCCTGAATGGTGCCCGCCTTATAGCGGGTGAATGCTCCAAAGATGTAATTTTTGAGTAGACTCGCATTGTTATCCTGTACGCTGAAAACTTTGTTCAATGCGCTAAGCAACGCTTGTTAATTTAAAATATTACCTTTTGTGCGGCCGTTTATCAAATTTGAGAGATGGCGAGTTGTTGGCTTCAGCCCCCATGCCACGAGTGCTGGGGTGTTCGAGATAAACTTGAGCGCTCTTGTTCCCATACTTGGGTCCTTCGAGGGAGGCGTTCAACATGAAAAACGAGGCAACTGGACTATAATGCTTGAACACTCTCACTTAGCCATAGAATTCTATAATTTTAAATTTCGGCGAAGCCCCTGGTATTCGGAAGACCGAGTTCGGGGCGCTATCCACGCCTTGGCCAGACAATGCCGACTCCTCGCTCTAAGCGGCATGAGTCTTTAGGGACCCGAAAAACCTCTCGAACAGCGACCGGCTCTCGCCCTATCATGACGGTCAGTTTTAGCTTTCTCCACTGAGGTGCTCAACCCAGCTCAACCGGGGCACAATCGCAGTGGTTCTCCCAGCGCTACCTTAGCCGATATAACGGAACGTAAGGTACCAAAACATGGGAGCCGGGCAAACCCAACTATTGACCCAAGACATGATTCAGAGCCGATGCATATAATGCTATAAGTTCGGGGTGCCGCACTTGTGAAAGTGTTCGGACTTATCACACCATGTTTTGGGGTACTTAAGCCCCTGGTGTATTGACCGTACCAAGTTGTACGGGTGCAACATGTCATAGATGAAAATTTATGGAAAAAAAGGAATGCAATAATAAGCAGAAGCTATGTATTGTTTATTCAAAAGATACTACAATGATAGCAGAATGATACAAATAGTGCGATAAGCAAGGGATGGGACTATTTAACATGCCCCCCTCCAGGGGTAGGCTGCGGGATGGTATGTAAAATAGGTATACTGCTCGTAATAGAGACCACCTGGACACTCGACGTAGCTTTTCTGCTTCCATGGCTGTTGCATCGTGACTTCGGCGATTCTACTGCCGGACAGGGCTTCTGGAAAACGGAGTCCTGAGAATAAGAAAAAAAAAGAATGACACAATTGGGAGCCCATGGTGCGGTTGAGCCGCACTCTGGGCATGCCGTGGTCGTGCCCCTCCCCCTATGCCCATGGTATCTCCAGAGCGTAGTTATGTACGTGTGGTACTGATCTCGCGATTTCACGAGGGCTGGGGTTGGGGACGCATTGCTACGCGTGCTCGGAACGTGCTAGGCGGTCTTGTTGTAGGTTACTCCGGGCGTGCTTGACGGTGTCCAGACGTTTAGTAGTCGGACTCGAGAATTGCCTTAAGAGGCTGCTTTGTACTTCCGCCGCGAGGGCCGCCGTATGCTCCTCCGTTCGGAGAGAGCGTTTGGTGTTTCCATTGACCGTGATTACTCCTCGAGGGCCTGGCATCTTCAGCTTGAGGTCTGCATAGTGCGGCACCGCATTGAACTTTGCAAATGCGGTTCATCCGAGCAGTGCGTGATAGCCGCTGCGGAACGGGACTATGTCGAAGATTAATTCCTCGCTTCGGAAGTTATCCGGGGATCCGAAGACCACTTCGAGTGTAATTGAGCCTATACAGTTGGCCTCTACACCTGGTATGACGCCTTTAAAGGTCGTTTTTGTGGGTCTAATCCTTGTG
The DNA here is from genome assembly GCF_018294505.1 of Triticum aestivum. NCBI lineage: Eukaryota > Viridiplantae > Streptophyta > Magnoliopsida > Poales > Poaceae > Triticum > Triticum aestivum. The sequence goes on from NC_057804.1 coordinate 71,656,497, forward strand.
GGGTCTATGCCCATTTTGCACAATGTATCCTGGTAAAGCAGGTTCAGGCTGCTGCCGCCATCCATCAGGACTCTAGTGAGGTGAAATCCATCAATGATTGGGTCAAGAACCAATGCGGCGAATCCTCCGTGGCGGATGCTAGTGGGGTGGTCCCTTCGATTAAAAGTGATCGGGCATTAGGACCACGAGTTGAACTTTGGGGCGACTGGCTCCATCGCGTATACGTCCCTTAGTGCACGCTTCCGCTCCCTTTTGGGTATGTGGGTTGCGTATATCATGTTCACCGTCCGCACTTGTGGGGGAAAGCCCTTCTATCCTCTATTGTTCGGCGGCAGGGGCACCTCCTCATCATCGCCATGCAGCCCCTTGTCGTTGTTTTTGGCATTTAACTCGCCTGCCTGCTTGAACACCCAACAATCCTTGTTGGTGTGGTTGGCTGGTTTTTCGGGGGTGCCATGTATCTGGCACGAGCGATCGAGTATTCGGTCCAAATTGGATGGGCCCTGAGTATTTATTTTGAATGGCTTTTTCCGCTGACCGGGTTTAGAGCCTCTGAATCCGGCATTGACTGCCGTATCTTCAGCATTATCACCGTTAGTGTGGCGCTTGTGCTTGTTGTGACGCGACCTGCCATTGCTGTCCTTGGTATCCAAACTACCAGGGTTTTTGGTCAGGTTGTTACTGCGAGCTAGCCAGTTGTCCTCTCCCGCGCAGAAGCGGGTCATGAGTGAAGTGAGGGCTGCCATGGATTTCGGCTTTTCCTATCCTAGGTGCCGGGAAGCCACTCATCGCGGATGTTATGTTTGAAGGCTGCAAGGGCCTCTACATCCGGACAGTCAATGATTTGATTTTTCGTGGTTAAGAACCGTGTCCAAAATTGTCTGGCTGATTCATCTGGCTGCTGAATTATGTGGCTTAGGTCATCGGCGTCTGGTGGTCGCACATATGTGCCCTGGAACTTATCAAGGAATGCGGCTTCCAGGTCTTCCCAACAACCAATTGATTTTGCTGGCAAGCTGTTGATCCAATGCCGAGCTGGTCCTTTAAGCTTGAGTGGGAGGTATCTGATGGCGTGTAGATTATCACCGCGGGCCATGTGGATGTGAAGGAGATAGTCCTCTATCCAAACCGCAGGGTCTGTTGTGCCGTCGTATGATTCAATGTTTACGGGTTTGAAACCCTCGGGGATTTGATGATCCATTACTTCATCTGTGAAGCATAATGGGTGTGCGGCGCCTCTGTATTGGGCTATATCATGACGCAGCTCAAATGAGCTTTGTCTACTGTGTTCGGCCCGGCCGGAATTGCTGTATCTGGCGTGACAGTTGTCATCACGTGTCATGGGGCGCCCACGCGATCCGTAGATCGATCTTATTTGCCTTGCCTTTTCCTCCAATATGTCTCGCAACTCTGGTGCATTTCCCCGTGGCTTTGTACTTTTCGAGCATCGTCGGGGGCCTAGAGGCCTAGAGGCCTCTCTGTCGCGGCCACGAGGTGGCCGGTCGGCCGTGTCATGCACTGGTGATGTAGGTTTGGTTGCTTCCTCCTCTAATTGGGGTAGCAGCCTGCATTTTGGGTAGCTCTTGGAGGGGCGATCGAGTTTGTATTCTTCAGCTGCAAGGACTTCGGTCCATCTGTCAGCTAGCAAGTCTTGGTCAGCTCTAAGCTGCTGCTGCTTTTTCTTGAGGCTGCTTGCCGTGGTCATAAGCCTGCGTTTGAAACGCTCTTGTTCGACGGGATCCTCGGGCATGACAAATTCGTCGTCGTCGAGGCTTGCTTCATCTTCGGAGGGAGGCATATAATTATTGTCCTCTACCTCTCTGTCTGCCGCTCTATCATGAGGGCTCGCTTATCCCTCCTCCTGTGCTGAATCCTGCTGGAGGGGGTTGTCTTCGGCACTGTCCAGGGTATTAGTATCTCCCGTGCCGGAATCACCATTTTTGCTATGGCGGGATTTAGAGCGGCGCCGCTGACGCTGGCGCTTGGGCTGTTTCTTGGAGAGGTCATCCTCTGTTGTTCCATTGCCATTCCCATCTTTTGGGGTGTCTACCATGTATATGTCGTATGACGAGGTGGCCTTCCAGTGCCCTGTAGGCGTTGGTTCTTGGTTGTCTCCTGTATCGTCGTCCATACCGTCGATGTCTTCGGAGTCGAAGTCGACCATGTTGGTTAAATCATCGACAGTGGCTACAAAGTGGGTGGTGGGTGGGCGTTGAATTTCTTCGTCGTCCGTATCCCAACCTTCCTGACCATAGTCCGGCTAGGGCTCTCCTAATAAAGAGAGAGAGACTTTAGTGAATTCAGGATGTTGCCAAAGGGCGAGTGCTGAAAGATGTCCGCAGAAGTGATCTTCATAATCGGCGCCCAATCGGATTTGATTGGCAGGGGCGCGGGAGGTTCGGAGTCCGGAGAGGAGTCCGGCACCTCGGAGTCATGGGCTTTGCAAAGGACAGGGATGGTGTTCGGCTCAATCACCATAGAGATCATAGCCCCCGAGGCGGTGTCCAGCCACTCGTCCTCGATCGGCGAAGTCAGCTCCGAGCTAAGAGTCGGAGCGGACGCTGGTGCAGCCTCCAGGGCACTGTTCGGCGGCAGAGCTAGATCATACCCATCGAGACAGTGCGGTGCGCTTGGCTATGGCTCGAATCCGTCGAAGATCAAGTCTCCGCGGATGTCAGCCGTGTAGTTCAAACTCCCAAATCTGACCTGATGGCCAGGGGCGTAGCTTTCGATCTGCTCCAGATGGCCAAGTGAATCGGCCCGCACTGCAATGCCGCCGAATACGAAGATCTGTCCGGGGAGAAAAGTCGCACCCTGGACCGCGTCGTTGTTGATGATCGAAGGAGCCATCAGGCCTAAAGGTGACGACACATAGGAACTCTCAATGAAAGCACCAATGTCGGTGTCAAAACCGGCGGATCTCGGGTAGGGGGTCCCGAACTGTGCGTCTAGGCGGATGGTAACAGGAGACAAGGGACACGATGTTTTTACCCAGGTTCGGGCCCTCACGATGGAGGTAAAACCCTACTCCTGCTTGATTAATATTAATGATATGGGTAGTACAAGAGTAGATCTACCACGAGATCAAAGAGGCTAAACCCTAGAAGCTAGCCTATGGTATGATTGCTGTTCGTCCTACGGACTAAAACCCTCCGGTTTATATAGACACCAGAGAGGGTTAGGGTTACACAGAGTCGGTTACAATGGTAGGAGATCTACATATCCGTATCGCCAAGCTTGCCTTCCACGCCAAGGAAAGTCCCATCCGTACACGGGACGAAGTCTTCAATCTTGTATCTTCATAGTCCGAGAGTCCGGCCAACGGTGATAGTTCGGCTATCCGGACACCCCCTAATCCAGGACTCCCTCAGAGATCTCCCCCTATATCTTGTAATTCATACACGCATTTAACATATAATATGAAAAATTTGAAATGCATGATGAAATATGGTGACCGATGTAATTCAGCATGCGTGCATTAACATATGTGAGGAAAAAAGCATGAAGGAGAACACAGCAAAAGTATCAGACCACAATCGGATTTAAGTTTACAACTCGATCCAGCAAAGTCTTTAAAAGAACGAGAGTTGTAACTTAGCAAAAAACGCCCATATATAGACCCACTTGAAGACTAACTCAAATTTCTCCCCCTTTGTCATCGAATGACCAAAAGGGTCGAAAAATGAGGACTAACACCCCTGAAGAATATCATGTTGATGGAGGAGCACCAGCGTTGTTGGGGTTGGTTGTTGAAGTAGGGCTTGCAGCAGTGTCGTCCAAGTATTCATGTTCATCCGTGTCGCGCGATGAAGAATATGAGCTGGCCACCAAGGAGGGAACTTTGACTTTCTTGAATTTCTTTGCTGGTGGCTGAGACCAGTCAAAGTCCTGCTTGAGACCCATTTGCTTCAGAGCTTTTTCACCATACAGATGAGGCAAAACAGCCCAGGTGCGACCGAAGACTTCATGGAGGTAGTAGTGGTTCTTCTTCACTATATTGTGTGTAGCAGTCATTGTTGTGAAGAATTGAACCAAACTGACGCTTAACCCATTTGTGGTTGCGATCGACCTTCTGGTGAAGACTGAGGAGAAGCTCACGATCAGTCATCACCCTTGGAGCTGCGCCTTGAGGATTTTGCTTTGAAGCATTGGCAGCAGACTCATGAGTGGCAAAGTCATCATTGGTGGAGTAAGATGCAGCTTTGCGGAACTGACCATCCAATGGACGAATGTCTTCCTCAATAACAGCAGTGGCCTTGCCCTTTTCATCAGATGAGGAAAATGTCCGTTTGAGGACTTCAATGGGGGGCAAGTAGCTTCCATGGTTGAGTGTGCCAGCCTTGTAGTTGAGTGAAGACCTTGTTCTGAGGAATCTCATAATCCAGGGAGCGTAAGGCTTCAACTCAAATGGTGATAATGCAACATTGGCCAAAGTCCTCACGAAGAAATCAAGGTAGTTGACAGGAACGCCATGAATGATGTTGAAATGCAGATTCTTCATGATGCCAACGACCTCTTCTTCATTAGAGTCGTGGCCTTTGATTGGACTCAATGTCTTCGTCAGGATGCGATAGACAGTCTGTGGCACATATAGTAATTCCTTCACGAGGAATTTGGTCCTTGGGGCTTGTCCGGGCTTCATTGGCTTCATCAACACTTGCATGTAGTGATCTGTAAGCTTAGTTTCATGGTATATACAATGAGCACCTTCAAGGGGAGGACTGACAGGCAGGACATGAAGCAATTCAGAGGCCGGCGCTTTGAAATGAGTATTCTCTGTCATCCAGTCCAACACCCAAGAGTTCACATCTGTAGCATCTCCTGTGATGTGCAGCGTTGCATAGAATTGAAGGATTAGCTCTTCATTCCAATCACATATCTGTGCACAAGTTGAGAAATCCAGCATCGTGAAGAACGCTGAGGACTGGGGCGAAGCTAGACAGTGATTCCATGTCCACGTGAGGAATATGCTTATGGTCGAAGACTTTGTCCTTATCAAAAAGCAGTGAACAACAGAAGTTTGCTTGGCTGGCAGTCCAGAAATGCTTCCTTCTAAGACGAGCAGAGTCATATGGGTTGTAATCTACGAAGAACACATGCTCGTGGAAGAAGTCATCAGCCTTGAAGTTTTGCTTCTTGGAGAAAGGATCCTTTCGCTTGGGCTGAGGAGTGTCAGTCAATTGCATCACAACCTCAAGAATTGCAGTCTCAGGAACCACAGGCTGAGGAATTTTAGTTTCTTCTTCAGTTGCATCCTGGTTCTTCAATTCTTCAGCAACTTGTTCATCAGCACTAGTGGCTAGAATTTCTTCATGAATAGACAGAGTCGTGTGAGGTTCTTCAGAGCCCATTTGAACTTCAGTATGCACTGGGGACTGAGGAATTTGTTGCAGTGGAGTGAACAAAGGAGAATTGGGGTGCTCACTTTCCCAAAAGTCATCATTCATCACTGGTGTTGTGCTCCCAATGTCCACATCCTCATCTTCATCACTTAGTTCTTCAACGCCTGCCTCTTCAACTGTGAACTGAGGCATAGGCGATGAGACAACTGGAGTTGAAGGGATTGTATCCACTTCAATTTCATTGTCCAACTGCTCTAAAGAAGCAGCAGAAGGAACATCTTCATCAGATCCACGTGGGATCTCATATTCTTCACCAAAAGGAACCAGTTCCCCTGATGGCATGCATGAGACTGGAACAGCATCGATAGGATTCTCAAAAGAGCTTGTCAATTCCTTCATCTTCTTCGGAGTTGAAGATTCTGATGAAGTTGATGATTTCCTTTTCTTCACTATTGCACGCTCCGCAGCCTTGGTCTTCTTAGCTTCTGATGCAGAAGGAAGAATTGGACTTGGTGTAGGCTCAAGAGGAGCAGAGGAAATTGGTCCATTTTCTTCAGGCACAACTGATGCAGTTACCCTAGCATGGTCAGTTTCTTCAGGCACAACAGTTGAAGCTTCAGGTGGCCTGACTATTTCTTCAGGCGCAACACTAGAGGTTGCCCTGGCAGTTTCATCAGCGGCTGGAATGCAGTCATCAGCCCTGGTACTAGCAGTTTCATTAGCAGCCTAATTTTCATCAGTGGTGCTAGCATGTTCTTATGTAGGCTGATGTCGACGTTCTGGGAATGCGGGTCCCCAGACTTGCCTGCCTACGGCCCACAGCGTGGCTCTGCGAGCAGGCCTGTATGGCCCATCTTCACCAACAAGCACTCAAGACCCTCGCAAGGGGCCAAGCCTCGCGAGGCGGACGGCGCAAGACCCCCTCGGGAGCGGCCTCACCAGGTTGGCTCGCGAGGGGCGGAGAGTTCAAGGCAAGGCAAACCTCGCGAGGTTCTCATGACGTGAGCCATGACGATCGAGACCAGGCGGGCGCCAGGTGGGCGGCAGCGCTCATAGTGTCCTTGTTTCCTCTTTGGTGCTAAGGAGGCAAGCACAGGCCCGGAGTACCGGGGCGTCAAGCAAAGGTTTCCATATCAGTGCAACAAGACCAGGACCAGCAGGCCGGCAATATGGAGGTCACCATGGAGCCCAAGGCGGCGGCACCACCAGAGCCTTTTGCAGGCGAAGACTACTTTTGTCAGGATAAGCTGTACTAGTTGTCCCCTTTCAAATTGGTCATTGTTGGCTCCCCTCCCGCTCAATATTTGGGGAGAGGACCAGGTCCTCTATAAATAGGATTAGCCACCACAATAGGAGGAAACTGGTCTCCGATGAATCACTCTGATCATCCTCAACCACACAAGTTCACCAAGCACAAGAACACCCCACCTCAGGAGGCTGTTCTTCCCCTTGTACTATTCATCCTCAGCCCAAGAGGCAATCCACCACCACCACACTGGAGTACGGTATTACACCACAATGGTGGCCCGAACCAGTATAAATCTTGTGTCCCTTATGTTGTGAGTTCGTCGAGTTAGCCCTTGAGATCTTAGCTAAGCTAGGACGTGGATCCGTAGGGGAGATCTTCGTGTGAACTCCAGTGTTCGAACCAGGTAGGGGTGCGTCGTAGCTTTCCGTCCGTCGATCTGCGCTCCGCCACCACTGTGCTCCGCCCTCATGGCAGGCGTCTCGCTCCCGGCTCGGACGGCTGACACCGATGACGGGGCCAGGGGGCTCTGAGCCCTGCCCCCGCCTTGCGGCAGGTGCAGTGGCCGCCCAAGTTCAAGACGGAGATGCCGCCACGCTACAACAGCGCGGCGGACCTCTCAGCTTTCCTGCTGGCATATGAGGAGGCCATCCTCGAGCCGGGGGCGACGACAAGGTCATGGCCAACTGGCTTCCCATGGCCCTCACTGGCGCGCCGCGCGCCTGGCTGCTCAACCTCCCCGGATCCACGATGGCATCTTGGGAGGAGCTGCACAGCCTCTTCACTGCGTGCTACGCGGCACCGGCGCACCACGCGGTCCCGGCCCTACTAGGAGGCTCGCAAGCACCGCCTTTAAATCGCCATATCAAGCCATTCCTCCTCCAGATCGGCGCTGCTTCCAAGTGCTCGGGGGCTCCGCCGGGTTGGGCTGCGCCCAAGGCTAACCTCACCTTCGACTCAGAAGACCAACGTGTCACCACCGCCGGCTCGGGGTATGCTCCCGATGCTTTGCACGCCCACCATTTGCAACGTGTCCATCACCAAGACCCTCATCGATGGCGGCGCCGACCTCAACGTGCTCTCCGTGGAGGCCTTCAGCCTTCTTCACGTACCACTCAAGCGGCTCAGCCTCAGCAAGCATTTCTCAGGAGTGGGCGGCGGCACCGCCCACTCCCTGGGACAGATCCGCCTCTTCACCTTCGGCACGCGCGACAACTACCACACTGAGCTGGTCGACTTCGACATCGCCCGCATCGGCCTCCTGTACAACGCCATCCTCGGGTACCCAGCTCTGGCCCAGTTCATGGCAGTGACCCATCCGTCCTACAACCTCATGAAGATGCCTGGAAGCAAGGGCGTCCTCACCATCAAGAGGGGCGCCAAGGAGGCCCTAGCGGCGCTCAAGCTTGCCCTCAAGACCACCGCGGCGGCACAGCTTGTCGGCGCGGGCGCCTCCGAGGCCAAGGGAGCCGCACCAACCAAGAAGAAGTAGTTGTTCACCCAAGACAAGGCGAAAACCAAGCAGGTGTCGGTCGATGAGGACGGGTCCTTAGGAGCCACCTTTACCATAGGTGCCGACTGATAATCCCCAAGTGCAGGGAATCATCATAGCAATTTCCAAAGGTCGAAGTGATAAGTATGGAGTGTCGAACCCACAAGGAGCTAAAGGTAAGATCAATATTCTCTCAAGCCCTATTTTCCACTGATACGACTCTACGTACACCAAACATTTGCTTCCAACTAGAAACGAGAAATAAAACTACGTTGTGGGTATGAAGAGGATAACTTTGTATGATATCGGAGAGCTAAAATATAAAAGTAGGAGTTGTTATCATAAAGTTAGAATATATTACTAATAATATAAATAGCGAGTGTGGAATAATGGTGGATCGGTGTGCGGAATTGTCCTAGGCAATTGTTAACAAGACCGGTAGTCACTATTGCAATTTCATATGAGGGAGAGGCATAAGCTAACATACTTTCTCTACTTGGATCATATGCACTTATGATTGGAACTCTAGCAAGCGTCCGCAACTACTAAAGATCATTAAGGTAAAACCCAACCATAGCATTAAAGCATCAAGTCCTCTTTATTCCCATACGCAACAACCCTCTTACTCGGGTTTGTGTTTCAGTCACTCACCAACCCACTATAAGCGAATCATGAACGTATTGCAACACCCTACAGCGGGAATCCCTCACGCTTGCGCGACACGGAGGGCACCATAGGACAGCATCAAAGTAAAACATACAACTCATACCAATCTAGATCATCAATCAACCCAAAGACAAAAGATATCTACTCAAAACATCATAGGATGGCAACACATCATTGATCATAATATGTGGCATAAAGCACCATGTTCAAGTAGGGATTACAGCGGGGTGCGGGAGAGTGGACCGTGTAAAATAGATGAGGATGGTGATGATGATGGTGATGCTGATGAAGACGATCACCGCGGCGATGATTCCCCTCCCGGTGGCACTCCGGTGCCACCAAGAGAGAGGAGGAGAGGTTCTCCCCCTTGTGCTTCCTCCTCCATGGCTTTCCCCCTCTGGTCCTTGGCCTTCATGGCGATGATGGCCCCTCTGAGATCCTCCTCCATGGCCTCCGGTGATGATGGCCCCCTCCGGCAGGGTGCCTGAGAGGGCCTAGATTGATTTCTCGTGGCTACAGAGGCTTGCGGCGGCGGACCTTCCGATCTAGGTTATTTCCCGAAGGTTTCTGTATTTATAGGAATTTTTGGCGTTGGTTTCACGTCAGGGGGGTCTCCGGGCTGTCCACGAGATAGGGGGGCGCGCCCTAGGGGGGGGCCCACTCTCGTGGGCAGCCCGGGACTCTTCTGGCCCAACTCCGATGCTCCGTGGTCTTCTTTTGGTCCATAAAAAATCCTCAAAAATTGGCACGTCAATTGGACTCCATTTGGTATTCCTTTTCTGTAAAACTCAAAAACAAGGAGAAAACAGAAACTGGCATTGGGCTCTAGGTTAATAGGTTAGTCCCAAAAATCATATAAAAGGACATATAAATGCATATAAAACATCATAGATGGATAATATAATAGCATGAATACTTCATAAATTATAGATACGTTGGAGACGTATCAGCATCCCCAAGCTTAATTCCTGCTCGTCCTCGAGTAGGTAAATGATAAAAGAAATAATTTATGAAGTGTGAATGCTAGCAGGTGCACAAGTTTGATCAAAGATAATTTCAATCACCTTTTATAGCATCATTATGTGTCATAATAGTAGCTTATCTCATAAAACTTTTCATGATCAAGTAACAATCTATTCACAATGTCAAGTATGGTTCCAAAACTTCATTGAGAACTAACAAACTATAATCTCAGTCATTGAAGCAATTGCAATTTATCATAACATCAGAAAGAGTCAAGAATAGAGCTTTTCAGCAAGTCCACATACTCAACTATCATATAGTCTTCTACAATTGCTAACACTCACGCAATACTTGTGGTTATGGAGTTTCAGTTGGGCACTAAGAAAGATAGGGGCTTATTGTGTTGCCTCCCAACATATTCACCTTTAGGTGATGTCAACAATAATAGCCCATGCTAACTTACATCCAATTGGATATATATATATCATGATCTTTCAAAAACGAGGAGCTTGCCAAAGGATAAAATGAAAAAAAGGGAAAGGTGAGGATCACCTTGACTCAAGCATAAAGTAAAAACATAAAGTAAAAGATAGGCCCTTCGCAGAGGGAAGCAGAGGTTGTCATGTGCGTTTAGGGTTGGATGCATAAAAATATTAATGCAAAAGAACGTCACTTTATATTGCCCCTTGTATGTGGACCTTTATTATGCAGTCTGTCGCTTTTATTGCTTCCACAACAAGATAGTACAAAGCTTATTTTCTCTACACTAATAAGTCATACATATTTAAATAGCAATTTTTATTGCCTGCAACATGACAACTTACTTGAAGGATCTTACTCAATCCATAGGTAGGTATGGTGGACTCTCATGGCAAAACTGGGTTTAAGGATATTTGGAAGCACAAGTAGTATCTCTACTTGGTGCAAGGAATTTGGCTAGCATGAGGGGGAAAGGCAAGCTCAACATATTTGGAAGGTCAATGATAATATACTTTAACTGAGATGTGAGAAAACATAAACCATTACGTTGTCTTCCTTGTCCAACGTCAACTCTTTTAGCATGTCATACTTAATGAGTGCTCCCAATCATAAAAGATGTCCAAGATAATATATTTGTATGTGAACCTCTCTTTCCTTATTACTTCCTATTAATTGCAACGATGACCAAAACTACGTTTGCCAACTCTCAACAACTTTTATGCCTCATACTCTTTATATGTGAAGTCATTACTATCCATGTTATAAGCATATGAAACATATAGAAATTCAGATTTATGACATTCAATTCATTCCCCCATTTACTCATAGGATATACATGAAGCACATGAGTAAATGACAAACTACTCCAAAAGATATGAGTGAAGGACACTGAGTAGTCAAATAATTAACTAGCCATGGGAGGGTTCCTTTTTTATTCAATATTTCAGATCCAATGATTTTATTCAAACAGCAAGTAAAATTGAAAATACGCTCCAAGCAAAACACATATCATGTGACGAATAAAAATATAGCTCCGAGTAAGGTATACCGATAGTTTTGAAGACGAAAGAGGGGATGCCTTCCGGGGCATCCCCAAGCTTAGGCACTTGAGTCTTCCTTGAATATTACCTTGGGGTGCCTTGGGCATCCCCAAGCTTAGGGTCTTTCCACTCCTTATTCTCCTCATATCGATATCTCACCCAAAACTTGAAAACTTCAATCACACAAAACTTAATGGAACTTCGTGAGATAGGTTAGTATGATAAAGAGTAAACCATGCACTTTGGTACTGTAAAAGACAAGGTTCATAATTGTTTTCACATAATGCCTACTGTACCATATCATTTCTACAATTTATATTGAGAAATATAAGCCATAGAAACTAGAAAACAAGCAAACTATGCAATGAAAACAGAATCTGTCAGAAACAGAACAGTCTGTAATGATCTGAACAATAACCATACTTCTGCTACTCCAAAAATTATGAAATAAATTGGTGGACGTGAGGAATTTGTCTATTAATCTTCTGCAAAAAGAATCAACTCAAAATCACTCTTCTGTAAAAAATGACAGCTAATCTCGTGAGTGCAAAGTTTCTGTTTTTTACAGCAAGATCACATTAACTTCACCCAAGTCTTCCCAAAGGTCTTACTTGGCACTTTATTGAAACAAAAGCTATAAAACATGATTACTACAGTAGCTTAATCATGTAGACACACAAAAACAGTAAGGATAAATATTGGGTTGTCTCCCAACAAGCGCTTTTCTTTAATGCCTTTTAGCTAGGCATGATGATTTCAATGATGCTCGCATAAAAGAAAAGAGTTGAAACACAAAGAGAGCATCATGAAGAATATGACTAGCACATTTAAATCTAACTCACTTCCTATGCCTAGGGATTTTGTGAGCACACAATTTATAGGAACAAAATCAACTAGCATAGGAAGGCAAAACAAGTATAACTTCAAAACTTTAAGCACATAGAGAGGAAACTTGAAATTATTGCAACTCCTACAAGCACATATTCCTCCCTCATAATAATTTTCAGTAGCATCATGGATAGCAACTTTGTTCTCATACTCAATTGGAACCTCTTCCGAAATAGTGGAATACTAACTAAAGTTGACACTCTTCCAAATCCACTTTCATAAATATCGTACGAAGATTCAACACCCTCCAAGATAGTGGGATCACTAATTCCTAAAGTTGACACTCTTCCAAACCCACTTTAAATTATAGTATTATTCATACTCCAAAAGATATAAGTGAAGTTCCTGGAGCATTCTACAATTAATATAGACTAGCCAATATCCAAGCTCAAAATATATAAGTGAAGCGCACGAAGCATTCTATAAAACCATACTCAAACGATTTAAGTGAAGCACAAAGAGCAATTCTATAAGATCATACTTAAAAGATATAAGTGAAGCACATGAAGTATTCTATAAATCAATGAAGAGCTATCTCATACTAGCATGATTCTTAAAGAAAAATAAAAACACAAAGGACACAAATCATGTGAACAAAACAAAAACCGAGGTATACCGATATTTGTTGAAGAAGAAAGATGGGATGCCAACCGGGGCATCCCCAAGCTTAGATGCTTGAGTATCCTTTGAAATATTTACTTGGGGTGCCTTGGGCATCCCCAAGCTTGAACTCTTGTCTCTCTTTATTCTTCTCACATCGGTAACTCCTCGTTCTTCAAACACTTCATTCACAAAAACTTAAACAAAAACTTGTGAGATCCGTTAGTGTAATAAAGCAAACTACCACTTTAAGGTACTGTAATTAACTCATTCTTTGTTTATATTGGTGTTAAACCTACTGTATTCCAACTTCTCTATGGTTCATACCCTTACATACTAGCCATAGATGCATCAAAATAAGCAAACAACACACGAAAAACAGAATCTGTCAAGAACAGGACAGTCTGTAGTAATCTGGAAGTTTAGTAAACTTCTGTAACTCCAAAATTATGAAATAAATTTGAAATTTGAAAATTTGTACAGAAGTAATGTGCAAAAAGTTTCAGACCCATTTGACTTTCCAGTAAAAAATGTAAATTCATACACTACAGCCAAAGTTTCTGTTTTTGTTCCGCACATAGTAAGCAAGCAATCTTATCATACTAAAACCAAAGCTTGGCACATTATTTTTATAATACAAAGGATATATACAAGGGGATAATTATTTACAGAGAAACTTCCATGAAAAATTCTACATTGTTTCCGTGAGCATGAACACAAGTGCTCAAGGTCGACCCTCACTTCTTCAATGCATAACTTTCCAATCACTTCTCTTTTTGAAAAACTTTTTTAGGCATGAGAGGCAAGTAAATTTTTTTTTGGTATTTTCATTCTTTTTTAATTTTTTTGTATGTTTCACCCACAACTAAACAGAAACAAAAAGGAAAAACAAAATCTACTTAGTGAAGAAAGCAAACAAGCACACACAAGAATATCAACCCCACGCTATTGCTCCCCGGCAACGGCGCCAGAAAAGAGCTTGATAATCCCCAAGTGCAGGGAATCATTGTAGCAATTTCCAAAGGTGGAAGTGATAAGTATGGAGTGTCAAACCCACAAGGAGCTAAAGGTAAGATCAATATTCTCTCAAGCTCTATCTGCCACTGATACGACTCTACATACACCGAACGTTTGCTTCCAACTAGAAACGAGAAATAAAACTACGTTGTGGGTATGAAGAGGATAATTTTGTATGATATCGGAGAGCTAAAATATAAAAGTAGGTGTTGTTATCATAAAGTTAGAATATATTACTAAATAATATAAATAGTGAGTGTGGGATAATGGTGGATCGGTGTGCGGAACTGTCCTAGGCAATTGTTAACAAGACCAGTGATCACTATTGCAGTTTCATATGAGGGAGAGGCATAAGCTAACATACTTTCTCTACTTGGATCATATGCACTTATGATTGGAACTCTAGCAAGTGTCTGCAACTACTAAAGATCATTAAGATAAAACCCAACCATAGCATTAAAGCATCAAGTCCTCTTTATTCCCATACGCAACAATCCCTCTTACTCGGGTTTGTGTTTCAGTCACTCACCAACCCACTATAAGCGAATCATGAACGTATTGCAACACCCTACAGTGGGAATCCCTCACGCTTGCGCGACACGGAGGGCACCATAGGACAGCATCAAAGTAAAACATACAACTCATACCAATCTAGATCATCAATCAACCCAAAGACAAAAGATATCTACTCAAAACATCATAGGATGGCAACACATCATTGAATCATAATATGCGGCATAAAGCACCATGTTCAAGTAGGGATTACAGCGGGGTGCGGGAGAGTGGACCACGTAAAAGAGATGAGGATGGTGATGGTGATGTTGATGTTGATGAAGACGATCACCGCGGCGATGATTCCCCTCCCGATGGCACTCTGGTGCCACCAAGAGAGAGGAGGAGAGGTTCTCCCCCTTGTGCTTCCTCCTCCATGGCTTTCCCCCTTTGGTCCTTGGCCTTCATGGCGACGATGGACCCTTCGAGATCCTTCTCCATGGCCTCCGGTGATGATGGCCCCCTCCGACAGGGTGCCAGAGAGGGCCTAGATTGATTTCTCGTGGCTACAGAGGCTTGCGGTGGTGGAACTTCCGATCTAGGCTATTTCCCGAAGGTTTCTGTATTTATAGGAATTTTTGGCATTGGTTTCACGTCAGGGGGGTCTCCGGGCTGTCCACGAGATAGGGGGGCACGCCCCAGGGGGGTGGGCGTGCCCCCCACTCTCGTGGGCAGCCCGGGACTCTTCTGGCCCAACTCCGATGCTCCGTGGTCTTCTTTTGGTCCATAAAAATCCTCAAAAATTGGCACGTCAATTGGACTCCGTTTGGTATTCCTTTTCTATAAAACTCAAAAACAAGGAGAAAACAGAAACTGGCACTGGGCTCTAGGTTAATAGGTTAGTCCCAAAAATCATATAAAAGGACATATAAATGCATATAAAACATCATAGATGGATAATATAATAGCATCAATACTTCATAAATTATAGATACGTTGGAGACGTATCACGGACCTCGACCCAGGCCAAGAGGAAGCGTTGGTGAATTTCTTGTGCGCAAACAAGGAGATATTCGCATGGGAACCCAAGCAGCTGGTGGGGTCCCGAGAGAGGTGATTCAGCATCACTTAAGGGTGTGCCCCAATGTACGCCCTATGAAGCAGCGAGTGAGACGGCAGTGCACAGAAAAGCAGGCCTTCATCATCCAAGAAACCCGCAAGTTAGAGGCGGCGGTTGCCATTCACGAGGTTCGGTACCCCGAATGGCTGGCAAACCCCGTCGTTGTGCCGAAGAAAGGTGGGAAGGAGCGAATGTGCGTCGACTTCACCAACCTCAACAGAGCCTGCCCCCAAGATCCGTTCCCGCTTCCCCGCATTGACAAAATTGTCGACTCCACCGCCGAGTGCGACCTGCTGTGCTTCCTGGATGCGTTCTCAGGGTATCACCAGATCAAGATGGCGGTAGAAGATGTAGAGAAGACAGCCTTCTTGACCCCGTGCGGGCTACACTTGCATGCCTTTCGGACCGCGTAACGCGGGCGCGACCTTTCAGCGGTTGATGCACATTGCCTTAGGCGGCAGCTCGGGAGAAACACGGAGGCCTACGTCGATGACATTGTGGTGAAGTCTCGGGAGGCGAGAACCTTGATCCAAGATCTGGAGGAGACTTTCACGAGCCTACGCCAGGTGAACTTGCGACTTAACCTGGAGAAGTGTGTGTTTGGTGTCCCTTCCGGCAAGCTGCTGGGTTTCCTCGTGTCCCACTGAGGGATCCAGGCGAACCTAGAGAAGATCAAGGCCATTGAAGACATGAGCCCACCGTAGACCCTCAAGGAAATGCAGAAGCTGGCTGGTCGGGTGACTGTGTTGGGGCACTTCATCTCCAAGCTGGGAGAGTGCACCCTACCCTTCTTCAAGCTGGTGAAGAAGAAGGGCCCCTTCGAGTGGACCCCGGAGGCCGACCGAGCATTTCAAGACCTCAAGAGATACCTGACCAGCCCTCCAGTAATGGTGGCGCCACGGCCCCTCGGGCCCCTAGTGCTTTATCTTGCCGTCACCCCATACTCCGCCAGCACGGCTCTGGTGGCGGTTCGGGAAGAGCACCAAGCCAAAGGTGTGTCGCGCCAAGCTACACCGCCAGCCGAGATGACGCAAGATCAGGAAGGTGCCGCAAGAGCCGTAGTAGCATCAACAAAGGACCAAGCTCGGCAGGACGATGCCGCCAAGATCCCGACAAGCGATCAGGCGTCGGGGGTTCCGCTACCTCAGGAGACGCCCCAACTTCCGCAAGACACGAGCCTCACCAACGCGCCGGCTCCTGTCGATCCCCTGGTGTATTTCGTCAGCACGGTGTTGTGGGACGCAAGGGCATGATACCCCATGCCTCAGAAGCTCTTGCTCGCGCTCTTGGTGGCCTCAAGGAAGTTGCAGCACTACTTCCAGGGCCACCCCATCAAGGTCGTCTCAGCCTACCCATTGGAGAGAGTGCTCAGAAGCCCCAATTCCGCCGGAAGGATCGCTGAGTGGAACATCGAGCTACAAGCATTCCAGTTGGAGTTCAGCACTACTAGGGTCATCAAGGGAGCCGCACTCGCTGATTTCATGGTAGAGTGGACAGATGCCCCAACGCTTGAAGTAGGCGAGGACCAGTCCACCTCGCCAGGAAGTGAAGCGCCTGACAGCTGGGTCATGTATTTTGATGGCGCCTTCACGCACCAGGGCGCGGCGGCTGGAGCTGTACTCATCTCGCCCACTCAAGACAAGCTCTACTACACCGTGCAGCTCTGCTTTCAGCAAGGCGAGAAG
Organism: Triticum aestivum; assembly: GCF_018294505.1. Lineage (NCBI taxonomy): Eukaryota > Viridiplantae > Streptophyta > Magnoliopsida > Poales > Poaceae > Triticum > Triticum aestivum. The sequence goes on from NC_057804.1 coordinate 71,673,528, forward strand.
GTCTCCAACAACATTGCAGAATACGAAGGCCTCATAGTTGGCCTGAAAGCTGCGGCAGCCCTGGGGATGAAGCGCCTCACCATTAGAGGCGACTTGCAACTTCTCATCAATTTCTCCAACAAGGTATACGAGCCGAAGGACGAGCACATGGAGGCATACCTCGCTGAGGTGCGCAAGTTGGAAAAGCAGTTCCTGGGCCTGGAGTTGCAGCGCGTGCCCCATGGCACCAACAAGGAAGCTGACGACATCGCCAGGAGGGCATCCAAGCGGCAGCCCCAAGAGCCTGGCGTCTTCGAGGAGCGGCTCTTCAAGTCATCAGCGACACCACCACTTTCAAGGACAGCTTAGCCTCAGGAGGAACTCCCGCAGCCGCCTGCCATAGGAGCCCCAGCTTGTGGCCCGACTTGGGGAGCACGCCTACTCTTGGCGCTCGAGCCCCAAGAGGGATGCTGGACCAAGGAGTTCAAGGAATACCTGATGCAAGGGACGTTGCCGGAGAAGGAGGAGAATGCAGAGCGCGTGGCCTGGCAGGCCATGGCGTACTGCATCCGGGACGGTGAGTTATACAGGAAGCGACCAAATGACGTTTCACTACATTGCATCTCCAGAGACTAGGGGAAGGAGTTTCTATCTGACATACATGGTGGAGACTGCGGGCACCACTCGTCATCACGGACCCTCGTCGGCAAGGCATTCCGCAGCGGATTCTACTGGCCCACAGTGCTCAACGATGCAGCCGAGCTGGTGAAGTCTTGTGAAGCCTGCCAGTTCCACGCCAAGCAGATCCATCAGCCGGCTCAGGGCCTCCAGACCATCCCACTCACATGGCCGTTCGCGGTCTGGGGGCTAGATATCTTGGGCCCGTTCCCTCGAGCACCTGGGGGCTACCACTACCTCTACATCGCCATCGACAAGTTCACCAAGTGGGCGGAGGTGGAAGCCGTCCGCACCATCCGAGCTGGCTCCACGGTCAAACTCATCAAGGGTCTCGTGAGCCGTTTTGGGGTCCCCAACCACATCATCACTAATAACGGCTCGCAGTTCACTAGTAATCTCTTCAAGACATATTGTGCTAACCTTGGAATGCAGATCTGCTACACTTCGGTGGCGCACCCCAGGAGTAATGGTTAGGCCGAACGCAACAACGCAGAGGTCCTGGGGGCCTCAAGACCACGAATTTCATGAAGAAGCTCGAGGCATGTGGCAGGGGCTGGTACGATGAGCTCCAGTCCGTGTTGTGGTCCATCCGCACCATCGCCACCAAGCCAACGGGCGAGACCATGTTCTTCCTCGTCTACGGAGCAGAAGCGGTCCTCCATCATGAGGTCAAGCATTGCTCCGCACGGGTCCTGGCGTTTGATGAAACGCAGTAGGACACAACATGGGGGATGGACCTCGTGCTGGGGGAGGAATGCCGTCGTGAAGCCGCGCTGCGGGCGGCAAGGTATCAGCAGACGCTGCGGCGATACCACTGCCGCAACATCCGCTCAAGGACGCTCGAGGCGGGTGACCTCGTCCTGAGGCGGGTCCTCTCCAGGGAAGGGCTGCATAAGCTCTCCCCCATGTGGGAGGGCCCGCTCAAGGTCGTCCATGTCTCCAGGCCTGGAGCCGCTCGCCTGGAGACACATGATGGGGTACCCATCCAGAACGCCTAGAATATCCAGCACCTCCGGAGATTCTACCCATGAAGAAAGGCCCAGTGCCTGTGAAGAAGGCCTAGTGCCTGTGAAGATCACCGCCCATGACACTCTCTCACGTAATAACGAGTGGGGCTGTACACGCCCTGGAGTCTCAGGAGTGCCGCCCTCGGGCCTCGGGGGCTCCCTCTCACATCCTAGTGGCAGCACTTACCTCCGCGCTAGTGAGAAGACTTGAAGACTAGACTAGGTGCCGGACGCGGCTTTTCATTTGCTTTCCATGGTTGGCTCGCCTCCTTTTAATTGAATTTTGCTTCTGGTGTTCCTTGCTGGTTTGGTTCTGTCGCCTTTTGCCGCTGTTTCCAGCTCTAGTTTAACCTATTCTCTCTCTCGCATACCTCACGAGGGGGCTAGGCAGGTGCCCTCGCGAGCGTTTTTCCTTTCCTCTGCCCTTCGTCTATTTTTTTGAGGCATCCTCGTTCGAGCCCACAAGCTGGCGCACCTCTCCTAATCCATGCCCCTCGGGTACCGCGATACGAAGCGCTGGGTCGAGGCTCGGGTGAACGATAAGCCTCCTAGCGAGCCTCCTAACGAGTTTTTTGCAGTTCCCTAGCACCCGCCAGGTCAAGGAAGGCCTTCAAAGGCACCAGGAAGCAAGTCCCTCATGAAGAGGAGGCTACCCCAAACATGCCAAGCTAAGTTACCTCTACACAAAATAACGACACAGCACGGAAACAACAAACATAGCATAATGATTGAGAAATCATATACATGCCCCTCCGGGGCCCATACTGGTTTCTTTTGATGAAATAAAAGGCGACGCCTGCCCCTACAGCGGTCCACGGGGGCAGGCTCCTGGCGCCGTCCTAAGCTCGTCCAGACCCCTCCTCGCGCTTCACGGAAGCGCGTCGACGAGATGATCTGCTACCACCTTCGAAGCGGGCGCGGCGGCTGGTCGTAGCCACCACTACTGGAGCTGTCGCCGGGGGAAGAGCCACCATAGCTGGACGAGACACGGCCGGCACCAAGGGCGGGTTCGCCCTCATCCTCGTCTCGACCGTCGCCAAGGCCGAGCACCTCCTCGCCGTCGTTCACCTCGGGGCAGCACCCGGCACGGCGATCATCCTCCCCAAACACCCTCATGTAGAGGGTCGCATCAACGTCATACTTGAAATGGAGGGTGCACCACCTGCCCAGGCCACGCGCGCGGGCAAACGTACTCCAACCGCGGGCCAGATTGCCCGCGGCGGAGACTTCGATTGCAACCTAAGAAGCCCTGCTGCAGCAACCGTCTGCCTGCAGCCAGAGCCCGCCTGGACCGAAGGGTGGTAGCTTGTCGGCGAAGAAGCACGGGAGCTGAAGCCAGTTGCCGGCCGGGTTCTCTAACCAGACGACGAACTCCGGCAGCGCCTCCGCCGAGTGGAAGCGCGGCCAGGGAGGTCGTGCAACCATGGCACGTGTCCCTTCATCGACAAGGCTACCATGACTAGAACGACCCCTGCCAAGCGCGGTGGTGCCACCACAGGAACGGGGGGCACGGCGGGGGTCGCGGTGTGCTTGCACGGACGACCGCATCCACGATTGGGCACCGGGGAGCCAGGCCCCTCGCGAGGGGCCTTCCCCTTCTCCGCGGCAGAGAACCTCTTCGACGACGCCATTGGTGTCGGCGATGGAGCAGAGGAGGAGGAGCAAGCTGTAACGCCCTGAGACCGATGATCGAGTTGCCTTCCATTTATTTTTTTGTTGTTGTCGTGTGTTTAGTGTGTTTGTTGCATTATCATAATTATTGTTGCATATTTCATTCCTATATGTTTGTTGCCTTATTCATGTTGAGTGCTTGTCATGTCTTTGCTTCTTGCACCATGCTCATCTCACTTGTTATGTTGCATTGTGCCCTTGTCATTTTGCATTCCATCATGATCATCAAGTGCATTGCTTTCTTCATGATGTTGTCTTGCTCTATTCATGTCGTATGTATCACCCCATGCCATCTCTCTCTCAAACCATGCCCATGCACCATCATCTCCTCCTTCCTTCTTCTTTCTTTCATTTTTTTGCAAGTGACATTATTCCTGCCTCCATTAATGTTCATTTGTTTTCTGATAATCTTAATCCATGTATTTTACCTCTCTCACAAATTTCACCCTTTTTGAAGTTGTTTTGGTTAGGTTCAAAAATGGATCAAGTTTGAATTAAATTCAAACTTGATTTATTTTTCTATCTTTAAAATGCCCAAAGCAATTTTTATAAATAACCCATAATTCCAGGAGCTTGAGGATATTTTCATATCTGCAAAACTCCCATCTTAGCCCCCTGGCCTTTTCTTTTCATGTAGTTGTTTATTTAAATAAACAGAAATTGAAAAGAAAGGAGAACACTTACCTGGGCCGATCTCACCTGGGGCGCCCTGGCCCAGCAGCGCAGCTGCAAGAGAGCAGCAGCCCAGCCTAGCCTCCCCCGGTAATTTTTCTCTCCAATGCAATCCTTCGGCCCCACCTGTCATCCTCACTCCTCTTACTTTTCTTCCACCTTTGCACTTTTCTTCTCTCACAGTAACTCTCGGTGAAGAAGCACACATGGCCACCGCGGTGAAACCACGACGCCTCGATGCCTAGTAGCTCTCCTATAAATTCCACCCCCGGCTTCCCAAGGGTTTTCCCTAGCCCTCTTCTTCCTCTCCGCCGCCGCCGCAGGTGAGTCGCCACTGTTAGCAGAAAGCCATGCCCGTGATGGCAGCGTTCACGTCGGGTGCACCAGGGGCGTGCACGGGCGTGCATCAGGCGAGTCGGGCGCGGCCGGCTCGGTGGCGTAGGTGTGTGTGTGTCGTGATGGCGCGTGAGCCAGGCTCATGTTCGAGTCCACTGTGTAGGATAGGTCGTTGCCAAGAGTAACGGGAGCTCGTTGGGGTGGCCGTTGGACGCCGGCCGCATCTTGCGCGTGAGCGCGTCGTGCATGCGGACCGGGCGGAGCGGATCGCGAGCTGGGCAGGTGTGCGTACGTGCGCATGTGGTTTAGCCTAGGTATATATCCCGTGTACTACTGCTTGTTGATGTGGCCGGGCTGAGTTGTGTGGAGGAGAACAGAAAATTGGAGGTGTTTGTACTCCGGCAAATCTTGTGTCCACCTTGTCTCGCTAAACCGACGTGTCCCCGGTGATCACCGGCGTCGGGGGTTCCATTTTTGCACCAACAGCCACCATAGCCGTTGCCCTCCACTCACCCGAGACCACCAGGAACACCGGCTCACCGCCGACGTGCTCTCCGTGGATCCCAGGCGGAGCCCAGGTGTGCAGCAGCTTCTCCAAGTTCACCTCCGCCCCCGACGTCCTCTGCATCGCCGTGGGACGCCAAGGCCGCGACGCCCACATCCTCTTCTTCCCCTGCCTCCTCTGCTTTGTGGACACGAGGACGCTGCCCCGATCAGCGCGTCTTCTCACCGTGCCCGCTCATCTCCAACCCCGTACAACTTCAACAGCACCCCCTCGGTGAGCAGCCGTTCCTCCCAGCCCCTCTCCGGTTCGTTTTTTTTTTCGTTGTGGCCGCCGATCCCGTCGCGTCCGAGGCCGTGTCCGCCATGGACGACCATGGCAGCGAGCCCAAGCTCGTGCTCTAGGCCCTGCTCGCTTCAGCTTGCATGCATCCTCACACGCACTCAGCCGCCACCCCTCTATTTCGCCTCGCCGCGCCCGGCTTCGCCGCTGCATCGCCGCGCTTCGCCGTGGCCTGAGACGAGCTTCTTCTCGAGGCTCACGCTCTGGACTCCTCCCGCAGCCCTCCGCACGCACGCGCACCTCGTTAGCCTATTCCGCACGCCCGTCGCGGCCTCTCAACCCCCGCCATCGCCACGGCTGCCCTCGCCGGCGCCGTCGTTGCAGCCGTCGTCTTCTTTGTCTAAACAGAGAAGCTCGACCCTGGACTATCTTTTAGAAGGCCGCGCCCTTTCCTATCAACAGAAGCCATGGCAGCGCAGTGGTACACACCACGCTGCATCCATCCGTTAGGTCCTGGGTTCGAACCCAGCTCTCTCTCCCTTTTCATTTTTGTTGTTGTTGTTGTTTCAGTTATTCCACATGCACACTCACCATTGCTGCATCAGCAAGTTTCGCTGCTTGTTTGCGTCCAACCATGGCCACAGAGCGAGCCATATTTGTTTCCGTTAGGTCCTGGGTTCAAACCCAGCTCTCCCTCCCTTTTCATTTTGGTTGTTGTTGTTTCAGTTATTCCACATGCACACTCACCCTTGCTGCATCAGCAAGTTTCGCTGCTCGTTTGCGTCTAGCCACAGCCACAGAGCGAGCCATCTCTGTTTCCGTTTTCAGTTTCGTCAGATCAACGCCAGAGCGTAGTTCATGTTGTGTGTAAGGCATTCGTTAGCAGATTTCTATCATAGCCCATCTGGTTAACAGCGCATGCATGTATCTGAGGGATCTAGGGGAAAATACACTTTGGTTCATGGTTGTATATGCACCCTATATGGGGATTTTTTTAATATTTTAATAAAATGTCAAAACAGGTAAGAATTATTTTGACAAAACACTTGACTTACTTTTGCACTACTATAAAAATCTCAACGTAAAAAAACAAAAGTTGACCTCACAGCAAAAAAGACAAAATTTATTTGCTATTATATGTCACTATTCACACAATTTTAGCCAAAAATTTGTGTTTTTTGAAAAGAAGTCAAAGTGATATTTTTTCTGGATTTTATTTCTCACGAGTACAATAGAAGGTCAAGATTATTTCAAAAATATTTTCAGGAAATTTCGACTTTTTGTTGAATTACTAAAAAAAATTCCCATATAGGGTGCATATGTCCCCATAGACCAAAAATTCCCCTCCGGGATCTGGGGTTCAAATCCCAGGCGCCCCTATTTTCCTTTTTGCTCTCTGTTCGTTGATTCTTCAGTCCAGATCAGTTCGAGAGTGTCGGTGTCAAAACCGGCGGATCTCGGGAAGGGGGTCCCGAACTGTGCGTCTAGGCGGATGGTAACAGGAGACAAGGGACACGATGTTTTACCCAGGTTCGGGCCCTCTTAATGGAGGTAAAACCCTACGTCCTGCTTGATTGATATTGATATTGTGGATGTTTACAAGAGTGGATCTACCACGAGATCAAGGAGGCTAAACCCTAGAAGCTAGCCTATGGTATGATTGTAATGGTTGTTGTTGTGTCCTACGGACTAGAGCCATCCGGTTTATATAGACACCGGAGAGGGCTAGGGTTACATAGAGTCGGTTACAATGGTAGGAGATCTACGTATCCGTATCGCCAAGCTTGCCTTCCACGCCAAGGAAAGTCCCATCCGGACACGGGACGAAGTCTTCAATCTTGTATCTTCATAGTCTTGGAGTCCGGTCGATGATGATAGTCCGGCCGATGATAGTTCGGCCGATGATGGTAGTCCGGCTATCCGGACACCCCCTAATCCGGGACTCCCTCAGTAGCCCCCGAACCAGGCTTCAATGACGATAAGTCCAGCATGTGTGTAGTCTTCGGCGTTGCAAGGCGGGTTCTCCTTCAAGTTCTACGTACCTGCCGAACAGTGTCCGGCTTCCTCATCAATGTTGCGCGTCTTGGCTTCCACGCCCAATAATGGCCTTCTTCCACGCGTCGCGCGAATGTGAAAAGCCAGGGTGTCTTTTATGTTTTACCCCCTAGTTGTGCGAATAATCTGCCTATAAGGGAGGCAAGAATCCAGATCCAAATCACCATCTTCCTCCCGCAAATACTCATCGGAGCGCTTTCGACCAAGAATCCATTCCATCATGGACCGTCAACGCGGCTCCTCTTCTCGCGCTCCCAGCCCTTTGCCAGGAGATTGGAGGAGATGCTCTGTTCCGCACAACGAGCTGGTGAAGCTCCAAGCGGGGGGATATCTCCCTCCGGCCTTCATGGTTCCGGTTCGAGCCGGGCTGGCCACCTACAAAGGTGGGAAGCAAGCGGAGGTTACCCCAAGTCCCAACAAAGGGGAGCGGGTATGCTTCGTCCCCTATCTGATAAGGGGGCTCGGATTTCCTGTACATCCATTCCTCCGCGGGCTCCTGGAGTTCTACGGACTCCAGCTTCATCACCTCACGCCCGCCTCAATCCTGCATATTGCGGGTTACGTAGCTCTTTGCGAGCTATTCCTGGGCGTCGAGCCCCATTTCGCGCTGTGGAAGAGGTTGTTCTGCCTTGTACCCCGCTCTCACGAGGGGTCCATATATCAAGTGGGCGGCGCCGAAATATGGCGCATTGCCGGGACCGGATATCCATCCGGAACCCCTAAGAAGGCGTCCGAAGACTGGCCTTCGGAATGGTTTTATATAGAAGACGCTCCGCTGCCGGACCCTGTTCGGATCGGCCTCCCGGAGTTCAGCAATGCTCCTCTGAAGAAACGCCTTAGTTGGCGTCCGCGGAGCCCCCAACTGGAGGAAGACAAGAGCGTCCATTATTTGATGGGCCGAATAAGGTTACTGGCCCATGCCGGGTTGACCATGATTGGAGTCATGGCAACATGCATTATGCGGGGGGTGCAGCCACTACAATACAGGGGCCACCCCATGTGGGATTTCAACGGGGAGGACGATGCCACCCGTCATGGCCGCAAAGGGCCGGATTCGGTCGAAGACCTGGTGACGATCCTGTCCGGCCTGTATAAGGGGGAGAAGGAGGATTTCCTTCGGACGAACCCGTTAAATGGGTTCTCCATGAATAATCCCCGGCCTTGGGTAAGCGAACACTCTGCGTGCCCGACCCATGCTTTTTGAAACTTAAGTTTCTTATATTGTGTTCTTCTTTCGACGCAGGAACTGCGCCGGATCGTGGAGGACATGCTAAGTCCAGCTCCGCAACCCGAGGATCCAGAGAGATCCCGGGATCCGGCCTCCGAAGAGGATCCGGACATAAAGGTGGAGCTAATCGACGGGGTGTTCCACCAGCTCAGCATGGACAATGCTTTAGTCGCCATCACGGCCGACTATCCCGGACTATATCCGGCTTCCCAGGTGATTGCGACCGAAGTCCTGACACCGTCATTCCTTCCTTGCTTATTTCTGACCACCGTATATGATGGCGCTGTGCAGGAGGCGCCCCTAGGGCGAGAAGCCGAGCCCGCGGTGGCTGACCAACAAAGGCCAGTCCGGACCAGTAGGCGGAAGAGGAGCGCGGCGCGGACTGAAACGTCGCCGCAAAGGTGTAGCTCACAATTCATTATTTAGAGCAACGTTCCTAGGAAGCGTTTGAGTGCTCATGACTTTTGTAGGGAAAAAAGCGCCCGCCGGACTGCGGGCGTGGAGGTTGCCAATCCAACCTCTACCAGCCAGGCTCCAGCACCTGGTCTGGAGGGGGAGGCGAGCGCAAGGCGCGAGCCGGACGTTCCTCCGACGGAGGATGCCGACAGACTGTCCGCCACCAAGTCTGAGGTGGAGAGTGCCATGAATCACAGGCGCCGCCGGACAGTATTTCGTGACGCGTGCTTCTCCCCCGAGGCGTTGAATGCCTTTAACGCGGGGGACGCGCACCTTCGTGCTGCTCAAGATGGTTTTACCAGAGCCACGGAGCAGTATGTAAAAGACATACGGGTAAGAGAATTTAATAGTTGTATATGCCAGTAGCCCCCGAGACTTAAAGTAGTTATATTAACTGATTTAAGGATCATATGAAACGTAGGATCTTACCGAGAAGAATACCCAACTGTCTCAGGAGCTGCAAGAGTGCAAGGCCCAACTTGAGGCCGCACTCTCTGGCGCAGGAGGAAACACAGGGACCTCTCCTGGTAACGCATTATTTTAGAAAGATAAGTAGCGTTTGGCCTTTGCGCAAGTCTAAAAAATGACGTTGCAGGTGCTGCCGGACAAGATCCGGACAGGCAAGAACTTCTGCGCCAACTAAAGGCCGGCGAGAGGGTGCTGCATAAGGTGCAGCATGAAAGGAACAAGCTCCAGGATGCCCATGCCCAGCTTGGAGAAGAGCTGAAAGGCGTTCGGGCCGAGCTGTCGGGCTCCGTTAAGGAGAATCAGCGGCTTCGTCGCGGCATCTATAGTAAGTGCTTGAGCGAACTCCTTTGAAAAGAAGAGTTCGGCGAGGAAGTCAATTTGACAGAATATGTCTGCAGGTATGCTCACAGGTCGCCCTGCGGAGGAGATGCCCGTATCAACGGGTGATCAACTTCCCGAATTGTTGCAACTGATCGAACGAGTTCGGCAGGCAATGAGCGGCGTCATCCAGGCTTTATGGCCAGCCTTCTCCTTACCCGAGGGTCTTGGGGAGCTTGCGGAGAAGCTTCAGGGAGTGCGGCAGCGCTTCCATTTATGGAAGATTTCGGCCTGCCGCCAAGGTGCCAGGGAGGCCTGGGCCATGGTAAAGACGCGGTACAAGAAGGCGGATCCCAACCACATGGCCGAAGTCGGACCTGTGGGGCCCGATGGGAAGGAGATCCCTGTGAGTTTAGTATACGGCCAAGTAGAGTTGGCCGCTAAATTTTCCCAACAGGACTGTAAATTAGACAACCTGTTAGACGGGATTGAGGAAGAATACAATCAGTCGATTTGACAATGTATTATAAAATGACATGTAAAATGCCTTCTAGCCGGATTGTAGATCGTTTGTCTTTGCCGACCTTTTCGCTTCGACCTCGGGACCCTAGAGTCCGGAGTGTGTCCGAATACCTTCTCGGTTATGAAACAACCGGGGTATGCATGGAGACCAGGCGTAGGGGTCATTAGTGCTTTATCAGACAAGTGCCCAACTAGTTATGTTATATTACATGGGTAGTAAGAAACATCTTCCAGGGAGAATAGTTCCGTTAAGGGTTCCTTTCCTCTGGGGGTGGCATGCCCTAAAGTGCATGTCCGGACTGCGAAAAAAGCAGAAAAACATCTGGGGGCAGATAAATAAGTGGATAAAAAATCATCTTTTAAGTCACCGACCGAATATTCCCTTAAGAACGCTAGCTTTCGGCTTCACCCAGTCTGAGGTACACATCCGGCTGACCCGGCAGTAACAATCGCAGAGGTGCTCCCTTTACCTCCTAGCCGAACAATCGGGAACGTAGGGGTAAGCACAGGAGCCAGGCAACCCAGCTTGGCCAAAACTTAAGTCATATCGATGCATATAATGGTGAATAAAAGGTACATGTGGAGGCTTGACACATGTGCTGGGCATGAAGCCCTTATAATTAAGCTTCTGGTAAAGAAGCCCCCAGGTATAATGAGTGCGGATAGCACATCAATTGCGCGCGAACGATGCGCAAGTAGGCCTTTTAAGGCTTTGATGAATAGGGTTGAGAAGAAAAAGATAAACAAAAGGCAGCTGAAGTAAAAAAAATTTGGACGGGGGGAAAGGGACGAACTCTTAGTCCGGCGCTAGGCATAGAATCTTCGGAGGCGGGCTGCGTTCCATGGGTTCGGCTCGAGTCGGTTATCCGACGCATTTCGTAGACGGTACGCTCCGCCGGTCAAGACTTTATCGATGATGAAGGGGCCTTCCCATTTGGGCTTGAGCTTGTCCTTTTTCTTGTCCGGCAGGCGTAGAACCAGTTCGCCAACGTTGTAAGTCTTGGCCCGTACTTCTCTGCTTTGGTATCTTCGAGCCTGCTGCTGATAGAATGCGGAACGAGCCTTGGCGACGTCGCGTTCTTCCTCCAATGCGTCCAAGCTGTCCTGCCGATCCAACTCGGCTTCTCTTTCTTCGTACATGCGCACTCGAGGTGAGTCATGAATGATGTCGCAGGGCAAAACTGCCTCTGCGCCGTATACCATAAAAAATGGTGTGAATCCGGTAGTACGGTTGGGCGTTGTCCGCAGCCCCCAGAGTACGGAGTCGAGCTCCTCTACCCAGTGCGTGTCAGATTTCGTAAGGGACCGCACTAGTCTGGGTTTGATGCCGCTCATTATTAGACCATTTGCTCGTTCCACTTGACCGTTGGTTTGAGGATGATAGACTGAAGCGTAATCGAGCTTGATGCCCATATTTTTGCACCATGATTTAACCTCATCGGCCGTGAAGTTCGTGCCGTTATCGGTGATGATGCTGTGGGGGACACCATAACGGTGTACTACCCCGGATATAAAGTCTATCACTGGTCCGGACTCTGCCGTTTTAACTGGCTTGGCCTCTATCCATTTGGTGAATTTATCCACCATGACCAATAGGTACCTTTGCTTGTGGGTTCCCCCTTTAAGTGGTCCAACCATGTCAAGCCCCCAGACCGCGAACGGCCAGGTAATGGGTATAGTTTTGAGGGCGGTGGGTGGCATGTGGCTCTGATTAGCAAAGAGCTGACAACCGACGCATCTTTGGACTAAGTCCTGAGCATCTGCCCGGGCCGTCGGCCAATAAAATCCTGTACGGAATGCCTTTCCTACAAGGGCCCGGGCTGCGGCGTGGTGTCCGCCTAGTCCGGCGTGAATTTCAGCCAGAAGGTCTCGCCCTTCCTCTTCGGAGATACACCTTTGAAGGACTCCGGTTGTGCTTTTCTTATAGAGTTCTCCCTCATGGACCTTGTAGGCTTTAGATCGCCGGACTATGCAGCGGGCCTCATTATGGTCTTCGGGGAGTTCCTGCCTAAGCAAGTAGGCTAGGAACGGCTCTGTCCATGGGGCGATTACTGCCATTATGTCGTGAGCTGAGGGTGTTGTTTCGTCGGCTGGATCGCCGGTTATGTCAGATTGCTCTGCGGCTGCCTCCGGTTTGTTATTTCCGGACTCCTCTTCCCATAGTACGGATGGCTTGAACAGCCGTTCCAGGAAGATATTTGGAGGGACAGCGTCACGTTTTGCGCCGATGCGTGCCAGTACGTCGGCCGCTTGGTTATTATCTCTGGCTACGTGGTGGAATTCAAGTCCTTCGAACCGAGCTGACATTTTAAGGACAGCGTTGCGATAGGCTGCCATTTTTGGATCCTTGGCGTCAAAGTCTCCATTTACTTGGGATATTGCGAGGTTTGAGTCCCCGCGCACCTCTAGGCGTTGGATGCCCATGGAGATTGCCATCCGGAGGCCATGTAAGAGGGCCTCGTATTCGGCTGCGTTGTTGGAGTCCGTGTACATTATCTGAAGTACGTATTGGACTCTGTCCCCGGTTGGGGACGTTAGTACGATGCCAGCCCCCAATCCGGCCAACATTTTGGAGCCGTCGAAATGCATAATCCAATTGGAGTATGCGCCGTATTCTTTAGGGAGTTCGGCTTCAGTCCACTCAGCGACAAAGTCAGCCAAAACTTGCGACTTTATAGCTCGCCGGGGTTTGTAAGTTATATCGAATGGTAAGAGCTCAATGGCCCATTTTGCAATCCTGCCCGTTGCGTCGCGGTTATTTATAATGTCATTTAGGGGTACTTCGGAGGCCACTGTTATCGAACACTCTTGAAAGTAGTGTCGGAGCTTCCGGGATGCCATGAACACCGCATACGCTATCTTTTGATAGTGCGGGTAACGGGACTTGCAGGGGGTTAAAACAGTGGATACGTAGTACACTGGTTTTTGAAGAGGGAATTTATGCCCTTCTGTCTCTCGTTCTACGACGAGCACCGTGCTTACTACTTGATTTGTTGCCGTGATGTATAACAACATAGGTTCGCCCAGGTTGGGCGCAGCCAGGACCGGGTTCGTTGCCAATATGGCCTTTATTTCTTCGAGTCTGGCAGTGGCAGCATCCGTCCACTCGAAGTGTTCGGTGTGCCTGAGGAGGCGATAGAGGGGCAATGCCTTTTCTCCTAGGCGGGAGATAAAGCGGCTGAGAGCCGCCACGCATCCAGTCAATTTCTGGATCTGTTTGAGGTTTTTTGGAATATCCAGCTGTGATAGGGCTCGGATTTTGGCCGGATTTGCTTCAATTCCTCTACCGGATACAATGAAGCCCAAGAACTTTCCGGCTGGTACGCCGAAAACGCATTTTTCCGGATTCAGCTTGATGTCATATGCTCGGAGGTTGTCGAATGTGACCCTCAAATCGTCTACTAGAGTTTCGACGTGTTTGGTTTTGACGACTACGTCGTCTACGTATGCCTCTACTGTTTTGCCGATCTGGGTAGCCAGACATGTCTGAATCATGCGCTGATATGTTGCGCCGGCGTTTTTAAGTCCGAAGGGCATCGTGTTGAAGCAGAATGGTCCATATGGAGTAATGAACGCCGTTGCGGCTTGATCCGCTTCTGCCATCTTGATTTGATGATAGCCGGAGTATGCGTCCAGGAAGCACAATGAATCGTGCCCTGCAGTGGCATCGATGATTTGGTCGATGCGGGGGAGGGGGAAGGGGTCCTTTGGGCAGGCTTTATTTAGGTCTTTGAAATCGACACATAGGCGCCAGGATCTGTCCTTTTTTGGTACCATTACCAGGTTTGCTAGCCAATCCGGATGTTTGATGTCTCTGATGAATCCGGCTTCCAATAGTTTGGCTAGTTCTTCTCCCATTGCCTGTCTTTTGGGTTCGGAAAATCGTCGAAGAGCCTGTTTGACTGGCTTGAACCCTTTTAGGATGTTTAGGCTATGCTCTGCCAACCTGCGAGGGATTCCTGGCATATCTGAAGGATGCCACGCGAAAATGTCACAATTTTCCCGAAGGAATTCTCGCAGCGCGGCGTCTACATCAGGGTTCAACTGTGCCCCGATGGAGGCCGTCTTTGTCGGGTCCGTTGGGTGGACCTGGAATTTTATAATTTCGTCCGCTGGTTTAAAGGAGGTGGACTTGGATCTCTTATCGAGTATCACGTCGTCTCTGTGCACCGTAGCGCGCAGCGCGGTGAGTTCCTCTGCCGCTAGGGCTTCGGATAGTGCCTCCAGGGCTAATGCGGCTGTTTTGTTTTCGGCGCGGAGTGCTATGTCTGGATCACTAACGAGAGTGATTATCCCGCTGGGCCCAGGCATTTTGAGCTTCATGTACCCGTAATGGGGTACGGCTTGAAAAATTGTGAATGCCTCTCGTCCTAATATAGCGTGATATCCGCTGTTGAACGGGGCCACTTGGAACGTGACTTCTTCGGATCTGTAATTGTCCGACGAGCCGAACACCACATCGAGTGTGATTTTTCCGGTGCAGCGCGCTTCCTGGCTAGGGATTATTCCTCTGAAGGTTGTGCTGCTTCGCTCAATGCGGCTCCAGTCTATTTTCATTTTTTGAAGAGTTTCCTCGTAGATGAGGTTTAGTCCGCTGCCGCCATCCATCAGGACCTTTGTAAGTCGGAAGCCGTCCACTATTGGACTAAGTACCAGTGCGGCTGGTGCTCGGGCTATTCGGAATTTAGGTTCGTCGCTGGCATTGAAGGTGATGGCTGTGTCGCTCCATGGATTTGTTGTTGCTACTTGGTAGACTTCGGCGAGGCTGCGGATTGTTCGTTTCCGCGTATTATTTGATGCGAAAGTCTCGAAGACTGTTGATACCGTACCGGTATCGTTGGAGTGGTTTTCCGGGGCTAGAAGCTCCTCGCCACTTTTGGCCACCTGCCATAATATCCAACATGCTCTAAGGCTATGTGTTGGGATGACGCCCTTTGTACTGTGAATTTTACAGGGTCCGCTAAGCCATCCCTCCAGTACGGTTCCGTGCCCTTTATGGGGTTTTTGCTTTTTGGTTTTTGTATCTGGTGCCTGAGTGTAATGCACCCTTTTGTTGCGGACTGGGGTTGTATTCGGGGCCGGATTGTCCCAAAACTTATTTTCGGTTGTCCGGAAGCTCTCCATCACACAGTACTTCCGTACTATGGACGCCAGGTCGGCGAAGCGTGTAATTTCACGATGGCTGACGGCGTTCCAGATTCCCTTGTCCATGCAATTATTGCAAAAAATTGAGATTGTGTTTTCCTCTCGGCAGTCCTTTATCCTGTCCATAGCCAGGAGGAATCTGGCCCAGTAGTGATGTACTGTCTCAGCGGGCTCTTGCCAGATTAGAGATAGATCGCATATGTCTGGGCGGGTGGGTGGAATTAAGTCCGGAACCCTACCCATCTCAAGGCTCGAAGGCCGAGAAGTTTCCAAATTTGAAAGCTTGGATTGTTGGACGTTGTCCGACGAGTCTGGTCCGATGCCTGACTTTAAGTTCAGTGCTTGATCGAAGTCCGTCCCTCCGCGGGAATCTGGCATGGGGGGTTCGGGAGCCCGGACATGACTAGTTTTCAATACAGGAGAAGAGTCGCCGCATTGTTCCTCTACCACTGCAACGTGGTGGGTGACCTGGGGAGAGTTAATCTCTCTCAGATCGGTTTTAAGCCCAATCTGATTGTAGTCTGTAGCGACTCCCAGGGCGGCGATGCGATCCAAGAGCTCATTTACGGATGAGAGCTCTATTGGATCCAGCCGCTCGGCGTATTCCGAGCTAATGTGAAGATTGCTTTTGATGACTTGAGAGGTCATTGTCGAAGCGGTGGCCGGACAGGCGGACATAAGAAAACCACCTAGCCGGATAGTTTGGCCGGCGGCCAAGGCTCCTTTGGCTAAAATACCGTCCTTGAAGACGGGAGGAGGCATCCTTCCTATCGGTGACGGCACAGAGGAATTCTCAATGAAAGCACCAATGTTGGTGTCAAAACCGGCGGATCTCGGGTAGGGGGTCCCGAACTATGCGTCTAGGCGGATGGTAACAGGAGACAAGGGACACAATGTTTTACCCAGGTTCGGGCCCTCTTAATGGAGGTAAAACCCTACGTCCTGCTTGATTGATATTGATATTGTGGATGTTTACAAGAGTGGATCTACCACGAGATCAAGGAGGCTAAACCCTAGAAGCTAGCCTATGGTATGATTGTAATGGTTGTTGTTGTGTCCTACGGACTAGAGCCATCCGGTTTATATAGACACAGGAGAGGGCTAGGGTTACATAGAGTCGGTTACAATGGTAGGAGATCTACGTATCCATATCGCCAAGCTTGCCTTCCACACCAAGGAAAGTCCCATCCGAACACGGGACGAAGTCTTCAATCTTGTATCTTCATAGTCTTGGAGTCCGGTCGATAATGATAGTCCGGCCGATGATAGTTCGGCCGAGGATGGTAGTCCGGCTATCCGGACACCCCCTAATCCGGGACTCCCTCAGAGAGCATGTGTCATCTAGGGCCGAACCCATTAATTGTCGCCTATCTATTGTAGCCCAGCTGGTCAGCCACACGTGCTCGCATCCGGGAGGTCTTGGGTTCAAATCCCAATTGCCCTTGTTTTGCTCTGTTTCTTTTATTTTGCACACACGCACACTCACTCATCCATTTTGGGCCAGGTCCATCTTGGGCTTTGCACAATGCGTTGCATTCGGCCCGTAGACGTTTTTTTTTCATTCTGTGATTTTGTCACATATCTAGTGCATGCATATTTTCAGAAATGCCATTAAAATTGCATTGCTCATATCTAAATATCCATGCATCCAAATGAAACATGTCGTATATGTGAAATGCTTAGAATTTCATGTACTTTCACAATATCCAACTTTCATCCATGTTAAAAATGATTAACCTTGCTGTTTGAATTAATTTGCTTAAATACCATGTTAAAATGATTTATTTCATAACTATATAACCGTACCTCGGTTTTAAATAAACTTTATATGTAAATGGGGTGAAAAAATGCATAGTTTAACATGGTGGCATTGTTTTGCATGTTTAACAACTATAAAATATGGTTTCGGGCAGAACAGTACCAAATTCGAATTATGGACATGGGGATTTTCCGGAATTGTTGTTTGTTGTTCCGGCCTCATTTAAACTTGCCTAGATAGGTAGTTTAATTATGCTTCACCTCTTGCCATGTTTAACAACATTTAATATTGTTTGGTAGCTTAAACGAGATTAAACTAAATATGTCAATGTGGGGTTTTGTCAATATGCAACTCGTTGCATATTGAGCTCCACTTAACTTGTAGTATTGTTTGTTGCGCTTTGCCATGCCATGCCTCATTAAACCGGACATGCATCATACTTGATTGTGCATCATGCCATGATTATGCTTGTGTGTTTACCATGTTGTTTGCTTCTTTCCGGTTTGCTTCTCTCGTTAGCCTCGGTTTCGTTCCGGAGTTGTGAGGATTCGTTCGACTACGTTCGTTTGTCTTCTTCATGGACTCGTTCTTCTTCCTAACGGGATTTCAGGCAAGATGACCGTCACCTTGGATCTCACTACTATCAGTGCTATGCTAGTTGTTGTAAATATGCCCTAGAGGCAATAATAAATTAGTTATTATTATATTTCCTTGTTCGTGATAATCGTTTATTATCCATGCTATAATTGTATTGATAGGAAACTCAGATACATGTGTGGGTACATAGACAACACCATGTCCCTAGTAAGCCTCTAGTTGACTAGCTCGTTGATCAATAGATGGTTACGGTTTCCTGACCATGTACATTGGATGTCGTTGATAACGGGATCACATCATTAGCAGAATGATGTGATGGACAAGACCCAATCCTAAGCCTAGCACAAAGATCGTAGTTCGTATGCTAAAGATTTTCTAATGTCAAGTATCATTTCCATGGACCATGAGATTGTGCAACTCCCGGATACCGTAGGAATGCTTTGGGTGTACCAAACGTCACAACGTAACTGGGTGGCTATAAAGGTGCACTACAGGTATCTCCGAAAGTGTCTATTGGGTTGGCACGAATCGAGACTGGGATTTGTCACTCCGTGTGACGGAAAGGTATCTCTGGGCCCACTCGGTAGGACATCATCAAAATGTGCACAATGTGATCAAAGAGTTGATCGTAGGATGATGTGTTACGAAACGAGTAAAGAGACTTGCCGGTAACGAGATTGAACAAGGTATCGGCATACCGACGATCGAATCTCGGGCAAGTATAATACCGCTAGACAAAGGGAATTGTATACGGGATTGATTAAATCTCGACATCGTGGTTCATCCGATGAGATCATCGTGGAACATGTGGGAGCCAACATGGGTATCCAGATCCTGCTGTTGGTTATTGGCCGGAGAGTTGTCTCGGTCATGTCTACGTGTCTCCCGAACCCGTAGGGTCTACACACTTAAGGTTCGATGATGCTAGGGTTATAGGGAATAGATGTATGTGGTTACCGAATGTTGTTCGGAGTCCCGGATGAGATCCCGGACATCACGAGGAGTCCCGAAATGGTCCGGAGGTAAAGATTGATATATTGGACGAAGGGTTTTGGAGTCCGGAAGTGTTCCGGAGGTACCGGGTGATGACCAGCATGACCGAAAGGTGTTTCGGGAGCCCCGGCAAGTGTTGGGGGGGGGGGCTTCATGGGCCAAGGGGAGGGGGAAAACCAGCCCACTAAGGGGTTGTGCACCCCCCTCACCTATTCCCACGTGACCAGGGGGTTTGGGGCGCCCCATCTAGGGTTCCCACCTCCTGGCTTGGGGGCCAAGTCACCCAAAGGGGAGATCTCATCTGCCCTGGCCGCCGCCCCCCTAGGGGAAACCCTAGGGCGCCTCCCCCTCTCCCTTCCCCCTATATATAGTGGAGGTTTTGGGGCTGCCCAACACATGAGTCTCTCTCTCCCAAGGCGCAGCCCTACCTCTCTCCCTCCACATCTCTTGCGGTGCTTGGCGAAGCCCTGCAGGATTGCCACGCTCCTC
Organism: Triticum aestivum; assembly: GCF_018294505.1. Lineage (NCBI taxonomy): Eukaryota > Viridiplantae > Streptophyta > Magnoliopsida > Poales > Poaceae > Triticum > Triticum aestivum. The sequence continues at coordinate 71,692,685 of NC_057804.1, forward strand.
CACCACCACCACGCCGTTGTGCTGCTGCTGGATGGAGTCTTCCTCAACCTCTCCCTCTCTCCTTGCTGGATCAAGGCATGGGAGACGTCACCGGGCTGTACGTGTGTTGAACGCGGAGGTGTCGTTCGTTCGGCACTAGGATCTCCGGTGATTTGGATCACGACGAGTACGACTCCTTCAACCACGTTCTCTTGAACGCTTCCGCTTAGCGATCTACAAGGGTATGTAGATGCACTCTCCTTCCCCTTGTTGTTGGTTTCTCCATAGATAGATCTTGGTGACAAGTAGGAAAATTTTGAATTTCTGCTACGTTCCCCAACACTAGTTGCTTTGTTCTATCGCTTTGCCGCGCTTCCTATCTCTTGTTGATCAAGCCTCCCAAATTGCCATGTCAACCTCTAACCTTTTACACCCTTCCTAGCAAACCATTGCCTGGCTATGTTACCGCTTTGCTCAGCCCTTCTTATAGCGTTGTTAGTTGCAGGTGAAGTTGAAGATTGCTCCATGATGGACAAGATTATGTTGGGATATCACAATATCTCTTATTTAATTAATGCATCTATATACTTGGTAAAGGGTGGAAGACTCGGCCTTATGCCTGGTGTTTTGTTCCACTCTTGCCGCCCTAGTTTCTGTTATACCGGTGTTATGTTCCTTGATTTTGCGTTCCTTACGCGGTTGGGTGATTTATGGGACCCCCTTGACAGTTCGCTTTGAATAAAACTCCGCCAGCAAGGCCCAACCTTGGTTTTACCGTTTGCCTCACCTTAGCCTTTTTTCCCTTGGGTTTCCGGAGCCCAAGGGTCATCTTTATTTAACCCCCCAGGCCAGTGCTCCTTCGAGTGTTGGTCCGAAACGGGCAGACTGCGGGGCCACCTCGGGGCAACTCGAGGGTTGGTTTTACTCGTAGGCTGACCTATCCGGTGTGCCCTGAGAACGAGATATGTGCAGCTCCTATCGGGATTTGTCGGCACATCGGGCGGCTTTGCTGGTCTTGTTTTACCATTGTCGAAATGTCTTGTAAACCGGAATTCCGAGACTGATCGGGTCTTCCTGGGAGAAGGAATATCCTTCATTGACCGTGAGAGCTTGTGATGGGCTAAGTTGGGACACCCCTGCAGGGTATAAACTTTCGAGAGCCGTGCCCGCGGTTATGTGGCAGATGGGAATTTTGTTAATGTCCGGTTGTAGAGAACTTGACACCAGATCCAAATTAAAACGCATCAACCGTTTGTGTAGCCGTGATGGTCTCTTTTCGGCGGAGTCCGGGAAGTGAACACGGTTTTGGGTTATGTTTGACGTAAGTAGGAGTTCAGGATCATCTCTTGATCATTGCTAGCTTCACGACCATTCCGTTGCTTCTCTCCTCGCTCTCATTTGCGTATGTTAGCCACCATATCATGCTTAGTCGCTGCTGCAACCTCACCACTTTACCCCTTCCTTTCCCATTAAGCTTTGCTAGTCTTGATACCCATGGTAATGGGATTGCTGAGTCCTCGTGGCTCACAGATTACTACAATAACAGTTGCAGGTACAGGTTATGCGATGATCATGACGCGAGAGCGATGTTTGCTTGTTTTGGAGTTCTTCTTCTGCTTCTTCTTCGATCAGGGGATAGGTTACAGGTCGGCAGCCTGGGCTAGTAGGGTGGATGTCGTTTGAGCTTCTGTTTGTGTTTCATCCGTAGTCGGATGTTGCTCTTATGTATGATGCATTGTTGTATTTGTGTGGCATTGTATGCCTTATGTATGTATCCCTATCTTTTATGTAATGTTGATGTAATGATATCCACCTTGCAAAAGCGTCTTCAAGATGCGCTTCTATCCTTGGTGGGACCTTCGAGTTCCTTTAGGATAGGGTCGCATCTTGGGCGTGACACAAGCGGAATGGGAAGAGATGGGCGACGGGGGCTCTGCCCCCCTCCCCATTTATAGCAGGAGAAGGCCAGCCAGCACCCCCATGATCACAGGTAATGATGGTTTTTCCTTGCATGTCGCAGGGACTTGTCAAGTTGGGCAGTTGTCGAGGCAGCATGGGGAAGCGGAGACGCCCACCTCCAATCAACCGCCATGCGTCGATCAAGGCCGCGGGCTATTGGGGCCCGGGGTGCTCTGCACTTGACCTTTGGCTTCGTCTCGAAGCCAAGCCCGAGCGCGCCTTGGGCCCGTGGGCTACTGTCGGCGTTCTGGGAACAGGGGTCCCCAAACTTGCCTGCCTGTGGCCCACGGCGTGGATCTGCGAGCGGGCCCATATGGACCATCTTCACCAACGATCAGTCAAGATCCTTGCGAGGGCCAAACCTCGCGAGGCGGATGGTGCAAGACCCCCTCGGGAGCGGCCTCACCAGGTTGGCTCGCGAGTTGCTGAGAGTTCAAGGCAAGGCAAACCTCGCGAGGTTCTTGTGACGTGAGCCATGATGATCGAGACCAGGCGGGCGCCAGGTGGGTGCCAGCGTGCACAGTGTCCTTGTTTCCTCTTTGGTGCTAAGGAGGCAAGCGCAGGCGCGGAGTACCAAGGCGTCAAGCAAAGGTTTCCATATCAGTGCAACGAGACCAAGACCAGCAGGATGGCAAGACGGAGGTCACCATGGAGCCCAAGGTGGCGTCACCACCAGAGCCTTTTGCAGGCGAAGACTACTTTTGTCAGGATAAGATGTACTAGCTGTCCCCTTTCAAATTGGCCGTTGTTGGCTCCCTTCCCGTTCAATATTTGGGGAGAGGACCAGGGCCTTTATAAATAGAATTAGCCACCACAGTAGGAGGCAACTGGTCTCCGATGGATCACTCTGATCATCCTCAACCACACAAGTTCACCAAGCACAAGAACACCCCGCCTCAGGAGGCTGTTCTTCCCCGTGTACTGCTCATCCTCGGCCCAAGAGGCAATCCACCACCACCACACTAGAGTAGGGTATTACACCATAATGGTGGCACGAACAAGTAAAAATCTTGTGTCCCTTGTGTTGCGAGTTCGTCGAGTTAACCCTTGAGATCTTAGCGAAGCTAGGACATGGATCGATAGGGGGAGATCTTCGTGCACACCCCAGTGCTCGAACCTTGAGGGTTTTGCCGGAACCCGTGATCCGATAGCTGAGCAGATGCTTCAGCCTGAGGAATTTCTTGTTGCGATGGTGCTGCAACATTGGTAGTGAATTTCTTAGTTAACTTCACAAACCTGACTTTGGCTCCAAGCCAGTCAGCATAGTAGCGATCAAATTCATCACTCGGGTTCTTGATCTCTGATTGCAGAGCTACAAGTTCTTCAGGTGAAAGCTTCAAGACGTTTTGCTTCAGAAAGCGCTCTTTCTTGTATTGTGCTTTCTTCACCTTCCTCCCCTGTTCATATTTCCATTTCTCCTCACCAATGAAGGCAGTCAACATATGACTTTGACCAGGAGTGAGGTTCATCTCAGGCAGAGGTGTGTTGGGGTCCTTGTGCCATAAGTCGATGAAGTTGAGGATCAACTTTGGATCCAGCATCAACAACACATTAGTGCCTTTGGCTCTAGCAGCCCTATGCTGCCTGTCTCTGATGATTTCGGCGAGTTCCTCATCATCAGCTTCATCTTCATCAGACAACACTTGGAAAGCGACATGTTTCTTGTGAGGATTTGGTCAAGAACCACGTCCAGCAGTGGCCTTAGTCTTCAGCAGAGTTGGGCCAGTTGAGGAATGCGGAGCTTCTTAGGAACTTTTAGAGGATCTTGAGGCAATAGAGATGCTTGTTGTCCTTTGGCACAAGGCGACATGCACAGGTGTTGAGGATTTGGAAGGTGGAGCTGAGGACTTTGGTGGAGCTGGTGCAGCTTGAGGAATTTGCTGTGAGGGCTTTGCTGAGCTGGGTCGTGAGGGCATTGCAGATGAGCTTGGCTGTGAGGACATTGGTGCAGAAGGCTTGGGCTTGTGTGCATGCTTCTTGGGCATGGCCTTCTTAGGCTTGCTAGCAGAGGCCTCAACAGGAGCAGCAGCAGCAGATTCTTCATTGAATTTCTTCACTGCTTCTTTTGCCACTTTGGCCAGCTTTGCTTGACGCTTGGCCCATTCCTTTGGAAATTCTTCACCTATTCTAATGCTAGAGGGATCAGCTTGTTGACCAGGTGCCAGTGGAGGTCTTGGGCATGGAGGATGTACTTAGGAGTTACATATCTGTAATCCCTCCATTCGCTGGCCCATCTCCTCTCAATCTTCTGAATGCGCACTTTGCGCTCATTCTTTGTTTCCTCGGGGGGTGTGTAGTACCCTGCATAAATGTCATCAGGAATCTCAAATGCAGTGTTGACTTTAGGTTTCTTTCCTCCCTTCTGAGGTTTCTTGTTGTCAGCCATATTCTTTAGCTGAGGAATCTGAACAACAGAATTCTCTGAAGAGGTATGCAACTTTTCTTCGAGGAACGCTGCAAATGAGTTAAGTTGATGAGAACCTAGTGATTCAGCAGCGGACATGTGTACCTATGAACAGGGTATAGTTGCGAAGAATTTGGAGAGGTCATATGCGTTCTCAGAAGTTTTTGCAAAAAGGACAAGTTTGAGGAATTTGACCAGATGCGTCTTGAGGAATTTCACTAAGCGTTCTTTGACTTAGGTTCCAGAGTTGTACAGATTGAAAATCCACACAATTGAGGAATCTTGAAGAAAAATGTTGCTTAGGGATACAGATCAAGAACTGATGTTGTGTGAGGTGTTTAGTGTGTGAGGATTTGAAGAATAAACACCTTTTGAAGATTTTGTAGAAATCATCAGAATTAACAAGGGCAGTAAAAGTAACTTTTAATTACCCTTGACGAAGAACACGACGAACTGTGAGCTGCAGATTTAGAAGTTCGTCAGTTCAGATCTTCCACGCCCTAACTTGGCAGAGGAAGACAGCTACAGCGGCGGTGGAGTGAAGAAATCCGCGGCCGATGCGAGTACGATGGCGATGAGGTCGAGGCAGCTAAGCTCTTCCTCACTGGCAACAATGGAAGTAGTGGCGGCGCTAGGTTTTGAGAGCTCGAGCGAGGGAGTGAGGTCGAGCGGAGTAAAGACGAAGTGAGGAGGGGAGGGGCATTTATAGCCAAGGTGAAAAACCGCTCGCCCGAGGAAATTGGATGAACGTGCCCCTGACCCTTCTCATTCGCGTGACATCTGTCACCCACGTACTAAGAGGTGGCAATCGTGCAAGATCGTGGATGAATAGATAAATCCATCATGGAATGTGGAACGGTTTGAGCAGCAAAAACCGAAAATTCAGATAAGATAATTTTAATGTTTCGTTCACAAATTCTTCAGCTGACTAGGACACGGTGAAGATTTTGAACGAGTTTCAAACAGAAAGCATATGAAGAATTTGTTAATAGACTGGGTTGAGTTTAGCATAGAGGGGGAAGGGTCCGATCACATTCACTTAGCAGAAAAAAGCAACTTGAAGAAAAAGAAATAAGTGAATGTTGTAGAGGACTTAAACTCATATAAATATATATAGCTAATGAAGAACAACAACGAAAAGAGTGAAGACATCAAAAAGTTGAAGAAATTGAGCAACTGAGGAATTTCAAAAATGAAGAAAAAACTCAAATTGAAGATTTTCAACTTTTGGTGGTGGCGTGACCCACCGTATAAGAATGATGATTTCAGACACCGCCTACAATTGTCGTAGAGCTCTGAGAATCAAATTCTTCATTAAATTCTTCACACTTAGAGTGTTAGTCTTCATTGATTGAAGAAAAACGTTTCTTCGTGTGTTGCACATCTAAGTCATCAATTTTGCATAAGTGTTAGGATGTGTGTCCTTTTCAAAGGACATTCGAAGATTCTAGGATATTTAGCTCACACCGCAACTTGCTAAATCTCTTCTCATCCAAGGGCTTTGTGAAGATATCGGCTAGCTATTCTTCAGTCTTCACATGCTCAATAGAGATGTTGCCCTTCAACACATGATCACGAAGAAAATGATGATGAATCTGAATGTGCTTTGTCTTCGAGTGCTGAACTGGGTTATGAGTGATCTTGATGGCACTCTCATTGTCACAATAGAGAGGCACATTCTTCATGTTGACTCCGTAGTCCTTGAGGGTTTGCTTCATCCATAGCAATTGAGCACAGCAAGAACCAGCAGCAATGTACTCAGCTTCAGTAGTAGACAGTGATACGCAGTTCTGTTTCTTCGAGGACCAATAGACCAAGGATAGTCCGAGGAAATGGCATGTGCCTGATGTTGACTTGCGGTCCACACGATCACCAGCATAGTCAGAGTCTGAATATCTAATGAGATCAAAAGTCGAACCCTTGGGATACCATAATGCAAGTGTTGGTGTGTGAGCTAGATATCGAAGAATATGCTTCACAGCCTTATGGTGTGATTCCTTCGGTGTAGCTTGAAATCGGGCACACATGCAAACACTAAGCATAATATCGGGCCTAGATGCACATAAATACAATAAAGAACCAATCATGGAGCGGTATACCTTTTGACCAAAGTCAATACCATTTTCATCAGTGCATAGATGGCCATTTGTGGTCATAGAGATTTTGACGCCTTTGCAATCTTGCATGCCGAATTTCCTCGATACATCCTTGAGGTATTTCTCCTGGGATGTGAATATGCCATTGCGCTATTGACGAATTTGAAGACCTAAGAAGAATTTCAATTCTCCCATCATAGACATTTGATATTCTTCACTCATCATATAGGCAAATTCATCACTATAATGTTGGTCAGTACAGCCAAAGATAATATCATCAACATATATTTGGCACACGAATAATTCATCATCACAGGTTTTGGTGAAAAGAGTTGGGTCAAGTGAACCAGGTTTGAAGCCTTTCTTCATGAGGAATTCCTTCAAAGTATCATACCACGCCCGAGGGGCCTGCTTGAGGCCATAGAGGGCCTTATTGAGTCTGAAGACTTTGTCACAATGCTTTGGATCTTCAAAACCTGGGGGTTGAGCAACATATACTTCTTCCTCAAGCTTAGGATTGAGGAATGCACTTTTCACATCCATTTGATATAAGATGATATTATGATGGTTAGCATAAGCAAGTAATATGTGAATAGCCTCAAGTCTAGCAACAGGTGCAGAAGTTTCATCGAAATCAATTCCTTCAACCCGTGTGTAGCCTTGAGCTACAAGTCGTGCCTTATTCCTCACCACAAGGCCATTTTCATCTTGCTTGTTGCGGTAGATCCACTTTGTGCCAATGATATTGTGCTTGCGAGGATCTGGACGTTTGACCAGTTCCCAGACATTGTTGAGCTCGAATTGATGTAATTCCTCTTGCATAGCTTGAATCCATTCAGGCTCAAGAAATGCTTTATCTACCTTAGTGGGTGATGTGATAAAGACAAAACCAAAGTGCCCACAAAATTTAGACTAATGTGAAGCTTTTGAGCATGTGAGAGGACCTGGTGCGTTGATGTCGCTGATGATTTTCTCAATCTGCACTTCATTTGCAACGCGAGGATGAGCAGGTTGCCGTCGAGGAATTGGATCAGCATTTTCTTCAGCACCATTCTCCTCAGGTGCATCACCATGATGTTCTTCACGTTCTGGAATGACTTCTTCAGCAGATTCTTCGGCAGGAATGACATCCTCAGTAGCCTTGAACTTGATGGTTTCCTCAGGTGATTTTTCATCTAGCACACGAGGTAGGTGCTCTCTTTACGAGCCATTAGTTTTATCAAACCGCACATCTACAGTTTGAACAACTTTGTGGTGAACGTTGTTGAAGACTCTGTAGGTGTGCGAGTCCTTACCAAGCATAAAACCTTCACGTGCTTTCGGTGCAAATTTAGAATTGTGATGAGGATCTCTAATCCAACATTTAGCACTGAAGACTTTGAAATAACTCACATTGGGTTTCTTGTCAGTGATGAGTTCATATGCAGTCTTCCTGAAGAATTTGTGAAGATATACCCTGTTGATGATGTGGCATGCAGTATCAATTGCCTCAATCCAGAAATGACGAGGCGTCTTGTATTCATCAAGCATAGTGCGAGCCATCTCAACAAGAGTCATGTTCTTGCGCTCCACGATGCTAGAGGAGTATAAGGAGCAGATAACTCATGAGTAATACCAAGTTCATCAAGATAGTCATCAAGACCAGTATTCTTGAACTCAGTTCCATTGTCACTTCTAATGTGATTTATCTTCACACCAAAGTTGGTTGAAGCCCTCGAGGAAAATCGTTTGAAGACTTCCTGCACTTCACGTTTGTAAGTGACAATATGCACCCATGTGTAACGAGAATAATCATCAACAATAACAAACCCATAAAGAGAGGTTTCATTAGTGAATGTAGAATAATGGTTAGGACCAAAGAGATCCATGTGAAGCAATTCAAATCGTCGAGTAGTAGTCATGATAGTCTTCGCTGGATGCTTGGCCTTGGTCATCATTCCAGCTTCACAGGCTCCGCACAATTGATCCTTGAGGAATTTGACATTCTTAATGCCAATGACATGCTTTTTCTTCGCGAGCGTGTGCAAATTCCTCATGCCAGCATGACCTAGTCGTCGATGCCATAGCCAGCCTTCTGAAGCTTTTGCAAGTAGACATATAGCTGGTTGTGGTCCTGTAGAGAAATCAACAATATACATGTCACCTCTCCTAAAGCCTTCGAAGACTTTGGAATTGTCAGCTTCCATGATCACAACACAATGATGCTTGCCAAAGATAACAACCATATCAAGATCACAAAGCATTGAGACTGACATGAGGTTGAATCCTAAGGACTCGACAAGCATGACTTTGTAATTGTGTCGATCCTTTGAGATCGCAACCTTACCTAGACCCAATACCTTGCTTTTTCCTTTGTCAGCGTAGGTGATATGCTTCAGATGTGATGGAGATAAGGGATCGTCCACCAATAGATTCTTGTCACCAGTCATGTGATTTGTACATCCACTATCGAGGACCCACTCAGTGGCTTTGGGTTGATTATCCTGCAGATGAATTAGTGCATCTTATGAACTCATATACTTCATTAGTGAAGAATATGACATCAAATTTGTCAAATTAGTTTCATCAACTCATGGAACAGATAAAACAGAATGAGGACATGAGAAATGGAAATTCATTTCTTCATGATTAGCTTGCGTCCTTTCAAGCATATTCAGGTCTCCAGCAAATTCTTCAGACGTTTAAGTTCGTCTGGAGACCTGTCCCTGTATAAAAGATTAGTTCTTTTTTTCACCACCCACATCTGAAGGGGTGGCAAAGAGTTTATCATTCCGTGAGCTTCATAAGAGAAAGGTGGCATAGAATCCAGTCCACTTCGTTTCTCATAAGAGGAGTTAGGGTAAGCATATGAATAAGCAGAGAAATTCTTCGAGGACTTAAGAACATAATGGTTAGAAGAATAATGCAGATATTCATAGCCCTTAGTTCTTCCCCGCAAAACAGAAGTGTTAGCACGATGATGTTCACATGAGGACTTTGATCCTTTTGAGGAATTTGATCCACGTGAGGAATTTGGTCCATATGAGGACTTGGATCCATATGAAGAATTTGGTCCATAAGAAGAATTTGATCTGGGGTTCCTATTCTTCACAGGTGGTGTCATGATGACATTGACCTGAAGACTTTTAAGGCACCTTTTGGGAACCCAGATTTTCTTCATAGGAGAACCGTTCCTGTAGTTAGTGCCAACATATCTAGTAAATACTTCACCATTCTGATTTTTGAACAGTTTATAGTTGGAGTCAAATGACTCATCAGTAGAATGAGGAGATTCACATGTAAAGCCAGATAAAGTAGATGGATCTACTGGAGGTCCCTTTGCAGCAACCCATGAGGTTTTGGGGTACTTCTCAGGCTTCCAGTATGTTCCATCAGCGTTGAGTTTCCTCTCAAAGGCAATACCCTCTTTCCTAGGGTTCCTGTTGAGGATCTGCTTTTTAAGCACATCGCAAAGAGCTTGATGCCCTTCGAGGCTTTTGTACATGCCTGTCATATACAATTCCTTCAGCTCTGCATCGTCAGTGATACTAGCAATATCCTCAGATGAGGAATTAGTGATAGCAGAGACATGTGAAGAATTTGTAGCAGTAGAAGCATTTGAACATTCAGGTGAAGAATTAGCAGATTCACGTTCAATGCACTTTAAACATGGAGGAATGAATTCTTCCTGAGCAGCGCTGATTTGTTGAGCTAGTAATGAATCACGTTCCTTCTGAAGATCCTCATAACTCTCCCTTAGCTTCTCAAGATCTAGCTTTCTTTAAAGAAATTCATAAGAAAGCTTCTCATGATCAGATAAGAGAGTGTTATGATGAATTTGAAGATTATGAAACTTAGTCTGAAGTATCTGAAGACTTTCAGCCAAAGTTTTAGTGCGATCCATTTCTTCACCCAACATATCATCACTTTTGTCTAGCATATTTTGAACCTTTTCAAAAGCCTTTTATTGTTTCACAGCAATGTTAGCAAGTTTAGAGTAGCTAGACTTGAGGTTTTCATCAGTTTCATCCTCACTTGATTTAGAGGAGGGATATTTGAGTACCTTATCACCCTTTGCCATGAAGCAATAGGTGGGAGCGCAGTCATCATCGCCTTTGTCAGCCTTGTTGGTGAAGCCATTTTCTTCAGAGTTGAAGATGGACTTGCTGACAAACGCAGTAGCGAGGGCTAGGCTTGTCACACTAGATTCTGACTCCTCAGATGCCTCCTCTTCCTCATGTTTCTCAGATTCAGCTTCAGAATCCATCTCCTTGCCAATGAATGCCCGAGCCTTCTTAGAGCTGCTCTTCTTGCGAGATGAAGACTTTGAGGATTTCAATGATGAAGACTTTGAAGATTTCTTCTTCTTCTTTGAGTCATTAGAACTGTAATCCTTGTATTTCTTCTTCTTTGATTCCTTTTCCCACTAAGGACAATCTTGAATGTAGTGACCAGGTTTCTTGCACTTGTAGCACAGCCTCTTCTTGTAGTCATGGGATGGGGAATCATCACTTCTTGAGGATTTTCCAAAGCGACCACGCCTTGAGAACTTCTGGAATTTCTTCACGAGCATTGCTAGCTCCTGGCTCAGTTCTTCAGGATCACCAAGGCTGCTACCAGAATCTTCACCTTTAGATTCAGACACTGCCTTGGCCTTCAGGGCACGTGATCTGCCATAGCTCGGACCATAGAGATCTCTCTTCATAGCAAGCTGGAACTCATGAGTGTTTAGCCTTTTGAGGATATCAGCGGGATCAAGTGACTTGTAGTCTCCACGTTCTTGTATCATCAGTGCCAGAGTATCAAATGAAGAATCAAGCGATATCAACAATTTCTTCACCACCTCATGGTCGGTGATGTCAGTGGCACCAAGTGCTTGAAGCTCATTTGAGATGTCAGTGAGGCGATCGAAGGTTTGCTGAACATTTTCATTGTCAAGTCTTTTGAAGCGGTTGAAGAGATTGCAAAGAATGTCAACCCGAGAGTCACGCTGTGTTGAGACTCCTTCATTTACTTTGGACAGCCTTTCCCAGATAAGCTTAGCAATTTTCAAAGCACTCACTCTGCCATACTGCCCTTTACTCAGATGGCCACATATGATGTTCTTCGCTTGAATTGAGTTGCTTGAATCTCTTCACATCAGCAGCACTCAAAGAAGGTGTGACAGAGGGAACACCATTTTCCACAACATACCAGAGATCATTATCAATTGCCTCAAGATGCATTCGCATCTTATTCTTCCAGCAGGGGTAGTCCGTCCCATCAAAGGTAGGACACCCAGCAGAGACCTTGATCATACCTGTGGTCGACATAACTAAAACTCCAGGCGGTTAAACCAAAATCACACAGAACAAGGGAGTACCTTGCTTTGATACCAATTGAAAGTGCGTTATATCAACTAGAGGGGGGTGAATAGGCGATTTTTTTAATTCTTCACTGAGGAATATCAGGGTGAGGAAATTCCTAAGCGAATTACTACTTGCAGCAGAATAAGTACTCAGATGCAAACATAATAGAACATAAGCATGGTCATCATGATGAAATGAAAACACGCACAGAGTACAGAAAGCGTAAACACAGGATAAACAAGATGAAGACAAACAGACTGAAGAAATTGAACTGAGGAAATTGAGAAAGTCTTCAGACAAAGTCTTCAAACAGATATGAACAAGCACACAACACAATAATGAGGAAATGGAAGAGTTGAGGAAATAGAACTAGTAGGCTTGGTGAAGATAGTGATTTGGTAGACTAGTTCCAACTGTTGTGACAGTTGTACGTCTGGTTCGAGCGGCTAGGTATTTAAACCTGAGGACACACAGTCCCGGACACACAGTCCTCACCGTATTCTCCTTGAGCTAAAGTCACACAGACCTCGCCCAATCACTCGTGGTAAGTCTTCAGGTGACTTCCAAACCTTCACAAACTCGGTCACTCGGCGATCCACAATTTGCTCTTGGATGCTCAGACCATGACGCCTAACCGTCTGGAAGATGCACAGTCTTCAAAGGTAACAAGCGTCAGATCCACGCATGATCAATCTCTTCAGTGATGCTCAATCACTTTGGGTTTGTAGGTGTTTGGGTTTGTAGGTGTTTGAGTTTGGGTTTTCCTCACTTTATGATTTTCGGTCAAAGTCCTCAGAGGATGGGATGTCTCAATGACAAGTGTCAGTTTCTCTTGGAGCAGCCAACCAGCTAGTGGTTGTAGGGGGCGGCTATTTATAGCCTAGGGAGCAACCCAACATGATAAGACATAAATGCCCCTCAATGATATGACCGTTGGGTGGGTAGATATTTTGGGACAGCTGGCGCGTAGCACAGCAACGGTCGGAAATTTGAGGCTCAAATTCCTCAAGGCTATCATCTTCCTTACTTGTAAGCAATCCGCACTGGCGAATTCCTAACTCCTCAGCCAGAACAAATTCCTCAGAGACCAGAAGAACTTCGTCTCTGTCACTGAAGAAATTGATTGAACGGTCCAGGATTTTGAGATGAGCATCACTTGGAAATTTTTCCTTAGTATTTCCTCAACCCCCTTTAACAGTACGGTATTTCCTATGACTCAAGAAAGAGAAAATGAAACTATGAAAACAAAAGTCTTCATGCTTCATGTTCCTCGCATGAATACCAGGTCTTTATGGTGACACCAATTTCTTCACTTTCAAAGTCTTCAGAAAGTCTTTCAGAAATCCAAAGTCTTTAGTCGAAGACATTTATTTTTAGGGGTTGACTTTCTCTGTAAATATCAAACTCCTCATAGACTTATAGAACCGTGTACACTCACAAACGCATCAGTCCCTTAACCTATAAGTCTTCAATACACCAAAATCACTAAGGGGAACTAGATGCACTTACACCCACGCATGACCCCCACGTCACGCATGACCCCCACGTCGCGCATTCAACGCGGGTCGTGGGGAAGTGCAACTGGCGAGGGAGTTACTGCGGTAAAACTCGGCCCCGCATGCCCGTGCACTGTTTTGGGCCTAGCCCAACAACACGTCGCGCTTATGTGTGGCCCAGGCCCGGGGGCTCCTGTCGGTGCACAAAAGGAAGGGTCCTATTTTGTACCCCTTTACTTATGCGCGGGCAGTTGGAGCCACGCATGCAGCCACACTTAGAGGGGCAGAGGAAGGAAGCAAAGCCACAAGACAACCAGAGCAACGCCAAGCCAGAAACATGACGAGCAGAAGGGCGAGGTGAACTCCCCTGGCAAGGCCCTTGCCGGGCCGGCCTCCACAGCCCCGGCAAGAACCTTGCCAGGGAAACTTGCCCAACGCCAGCAAGGCTACCACCCTTGAGCCTGAGAGTTCCGACGCCCTCAACCACATTGGAACCAAAGCTCGGGAGGCGCCTCCGTGGTGGCATGCAGATCTTTGTGAAGACCAAGAACATGCAAGACTAGATGAGAATCAGAAGACGAAGATCCTCGGCAAGATCCTTGCCGAGGATACCCACGAGTCCCCCCCCCCCCGGCAAGACCCTTGCCGGGGACGCCCATGATGCCGCGGCAAGACCCTTGCCGAGGCCCCGTCAAGACGCTTGCCAAAGACATTTACGAGGCCGCAGCCAGGCCCACATCTGTCAAGACTCCACCGCCGTTCCCATGTAGCTGCCAGCCCACCAACTAGGCGAGCACCTGCATGGTGACGTGCGGGCTCTAGGCCAACTCAGCAAGCACCTGCGTGGTGGTATGCAGTTCTTCGTGAAGACTCTGCCACCGCACCAACTCAGCAGCCAGCTAGCCCAGGGACGGAGCTGCTATGTAGCCATTGGGGTCAGTTGACCCCAATGGAATTAGAAATTCCTTCACTAGCTTAGCACTAATCACTATTCATTTATTTAAGATGACCCCATTGTCATGGACATGACCCCATCAAATTATTTTCCTAGCTTCGTCACTGAGCTAGCCAGCATGGCGCTGCATGCCTCGTCAGCTCGGACGCGCGTCGAAGCCAGGTGAGGCAGCGACAGCTGGGACGAGCTTCCTTGCCGTCCCCAATAAAGCAAGAATGGCACATCGGCAGCACATTAAATGTGTTTGTCCTATGGTGCCAGGAGATAGACTCGACTACTATACAACTTTCCACCTCATGTGTGCCACTGTGGCAGCTCCTTTTGACTGTAAAAGGAGGCCCGCGACGTACTGAGGAAGGATTCGGATTTTTTGGACCCTGCACACTTTGTAGCTAGTCCAAGAACACCAGATAAACATAAACCGGCAAGAGTAGGGTATTACGCATCACTTACGGCCCGAACCTGGATAATCCCCTTGCGCTGATCTCTCAATCCTGCTCTTTCCACAGCCCCGCGCCCGCCAACCGTAGCAAAAGGGGTTCCTCGTGATCCCATAGGTGTCGTTTCCCCGACACTTGTTGAACTTTTTCTCATAGATAAAAGCACCAGTGTGAATGCTGCAGATTCCTAACTTGTTAATTAATTATTTCACTTCCTTTTTCCTTTGACAACTTGACTAAGAGTAATAATTTTCACTTCCTGATTTGCTTGAACACCATCATCTGACATTCTTCTTTTCCATGTCTATAACAACCAGAGCATCTTCAAGAAATATGTCCGCAAACATCTAGGGGACGAGGTGCGAAGCATCTGGCTGGAGTGAGACGGGGAGAGGTGCCAAGTGACGCGGGCCTCAGAATAACAGGATTGTGGGCGCATGGGTAAAGTCTGCCAAGGAGAACGGGCTGCGGATGGCTGATGTCTGCCTCCTTGAGCGGCTGAGGCACTGCAAGGAGTGCACGATGAAGATCAACATCATCCGTCGCGTAAAGCGTGCTGGTTGATCAACGGTAGTGTTCATCCGTTTCCACCGATCCTTTGCGTCCACTGGTGGAAAAAAGGCCTTTGGTCGCGGTTCGCAACTGCCATTAGTCGCGGTTGCGCAACCGCGACCAAATAAGCGCGACTAAAGCCCCCCACCTTTAGTCGCGGCTGCTTAAGAATCGCGACTAACGGCCCGTCCACGTGGGCGCCAGGCGGCCGTCGGGGCGGAGGACCTTTAGTCGCGGTTCTTCTGGCCAACCGCGACTAAAGGCCGCCACAGGTTTAGGGTTTTAGCCCCCCCCCCCCTAAACCTGTTTTCTGTTTAATTTGTATTGTTTTATTTCTTTTGTGCTTTATTTTAATTTTGAAGGAGTTTCATATATTCTACGGTACTACATACATGCATATGAATGTACAATTTCAAATAAATTTGAAATTAGAACCAAAAAGAATTCAAGAGGAATATACAATATATATTCAATATCATCGGATGACCATATACAATTTTGAACAAGTTTCCATACATGATTTAATGCATATAAAGTTCTACGTCCTCGTAATAGTGTTCTCCTTTAGGATGGAGGACTTCCCTGCTGAACCATCCAGCTAGTTCCTCTTGAAGTGGTCGGAAGCGAGCTTCTGGACTAAGCATCCACCGGAGGTTATTCCTCTGAGCATTGGTATCACTCGGAACCCGCTCAGAGGTGTATCTCCGGATCATCTCACAGACATAGTATCCACATAGATTGGTCTCCGGTGGCTGAATATCCCCAGCATTCTTAGCCTTTGACCTTTTGAATTCTAGCTCTTTTTTGAATTCACCGACCTTTGTATCTACGAACCGTCTCCAAACCCTACGAGGCAAAGAAAATTAAATGAACAAGAGAGTTATTAGTTACTTGATATTAGGAAATGAACGAAATAGGCCGATCGATATAGAGCGCAAATGAATGAAAATAATTACTTCTGCAGCATTCTTCTCATGCCGCCCCAAAGCTTTGGATCCATATTCACAGAGTCGTGGACGAGACATTCTGAGGTGTTAACTTTAATTACTAGCAGAATCCAGTGGAACCTGCGGACACGATACATGCACAGTACGTCATGCATAACTCATCGATTAGCCGGCCACATACCATGCATGGAGTAAACAAAAGAGAATGTGCTCAAGACAGAAACACTCACCCAAAATGGTAAGGAAATAGAATATCACTTTTGAGTTCCTGCTTTGTAAGAAACTGCCACAGGTCTGCCTCCACGTCGGCGGGGTGACGCTCCAACACATGTCCATTAACGATGTGTGGGTCAATGAACCCAACATCATGGATGTTCCTTACTCTGCATTCCTTAATCTTCATTCTGCATGTATAATAGCGGACACAACAATATAGTTAGGACATATATATAGTGCAGGCAATATGAACGAGATGGGGTAGAAATTAATAAATCACTTACAGAACGTAGCAACTGATGATAGATTTATCGAGCTCGCGCAGATTGAAAAGCTGGAACAATTCACTCAGTTCAATTTGTACATAGTAATGTTTGAAGTGATGCTCATGTCTAACTTCCGCATAAATATATTCTTTGGCGTTTTTATTTTTTATGTAACCCTTGTACCATTTCAGCAGACCTTTCATTTGTGGAGGTAGATCCTTTTCCTGCGCAGGCTCGACGAGAGGCCCATTCTTGACATATGTAATTACTACCTCCTTCACTGGCGCCTCATCAAGGCCTAACAGTTCACGAAGAGTAATACCTAAGTTGGCCGCTTGTTCTCTGGCACTCGTTACAGTCAATCCCTGTGCTGCCGCAGCTTGTATGATCTCGGGGGCATCCGGACAGAAGGCTTCCACTATAAGCGGGGCAATCGATTGTTTACTTTGTTCCCCGAGCTGGGCAACTTGTTTCCCGCTTTTTTTACTTTCGGCCTTCTCCCGCTCTTTGTTCTCCTTGAACATGAGTGCCTGCCTGCGAAGTTCACGTGCATAGTCGTTAGGCAGATTCTTCGCGGCTTGGGACGGTGTGCTCAAAAATGACTTAGCCCACTTCTTTTGCTCATCAGAAAATACTGGCTTGGGCTCGGGCTCTCTTTTCTTCTTGCAGTCCGCCTTCCATTTCTCCAAATCAGCAGCCGCGGCCGCGTCGACTTCCTCGGCACTACGTTCCCAAGGCCTTGTGGGGAGAGGCTTCAGTGATGGCTCCGGTACCTTTGTGGTCTTAGGTACATAAGGGTCCGGGTTAATAATCCAGGACTGCTTCTGCTTCTTTGCCGGAGGTGGATTGGGGGGCGGCGTCTGATCACCCGCCGGACGAGGACTGGGGGGCGGCGGCTGATCACCCGCCGGACGTTGTGGACTGGGGGGCGGCGTCGGCTGACGTGACGGAGGTGTAGGTGAACCGCCACCACCACCACCACCACCACCACCGCCACCGCCACCACCACCACCGTAGGGGGGTGGACTTGTTGTCCTTGGCGCCTCGCCTGGAAACTTGATAAACTTCTTTTGCCATAGAATGAAATGGCGCTTGACATCTCCAAGTCTTTTCTCCCCTTCAGGTGTAGCAATGTCAATCTCCAGGTCCTCAAACCCTTGGACTATGTCCTCCACCGTGACACGAGCATAGCCATCTTGAATGGGGTTGTTGTGGTGGAGTGCTCCAGGTAAACATGGTAAAGCACTGCCGATGGCTACCTTCATGGACATGTTCCCGATAGGATAATACAGATGACATTCTTTCATCTCCTTTATATCGTCCACGGGGTAGCGAGGAGGCTCCGGTGAAGTAATTTCGACCACCAGAGGCTCCGGTGCAGTAATTTCGACCACCAGAGGCTCCGGTGCAGTAATTTCGATCGTCGGTGCATCTGCACCAGCCGGTGGGGCCTCCGTGGAAGCCACGCTGCTTCTCCGCTGCTGGCTTCCGAGATCCGCTGGATGATCTTCATGCTGCACCCGAGCTGCATCTCTTTCGGCTACTAGTACACTCATGGTTTTCTTCATCACATCCATTTCCGATGCCAACCGCGCCACAACATCTGCTTCCCGATCCATCTTTCTCTTACGGCTTCTGTAACCGTACGGGTCATCGTTCTGGGGGAACCCTATTTTCCACGGAATGTGCCCCATGCCTCGTACACGTCCTCCGTGTTCAGGATTCCCGAGGGCTTTTGTCAGCGCGTCGTTCTCTCTGTTGAACTTGATCTTCCCCTGTTGAGCATCCCTCATTGCGTTAATAAGGGCTTGGGTGGGTTTAATTAATTTGCCCCGGTAAACACACTCCCCTGTCTCCGGGTTCAGCGTTCCCCCATGCCCGTACCACCAGCTTTTGGCCCTTGGGTCCCATCCCTCCGTACCTGGACGGATTCCTCGCGCCCTCAGCTCGTTCTCCATCTTCTCCAACCTAGGCACCCAAATGCGATACCCTCCTGGCCCCATAACATGATTGTACTCCTTCTTAGCCGCATTTTCCTTATTTTTTTTCGATATTTGAATGAACTGCTCCGATTTCTTTTGCTTCACAAATTCTGGCCAATCATGTTTCAGTTTCTCATATTGTCCTTTGAAATCCGGAGTCTTGTTCTGCTTGACAAAGTCATGGGCTAGATTTTGCTTGAATTTCCGGAATGCGTCGGCCATCTTATGAAGAGCGAACTGTTTGACTAGCCTCCTCCTCTCCTTGTTTTCCTCAATCTTGTTACCCTCCTCATCGAATTTGTTGTATTCCGGAGGTAGAACGAAATGTTCCATAAGCTTCTTGAAGCAATCTTTTTTTGTTCTCTTATCGACAAAAGTGAAACCATCAATTCGTGCCTTCTTTGGCTCATTCCACTCCTGGACGGTGATCGAGACGTTGTCTCTAACAATGGCTCCGCATTGGCTGACAAACTTGGTGGCGTTCTTGCGGGGCTCCAGCGGCCTGCCGGTTGCACTGTCGACAACCTCGATGGTGCATGTTTCTCCTTGTTTCATCGTCTTGGTTGCGCCACGCTTTGACGACGTACTCGATTGTTTCGACGATCCGGCCGAGGGCTAAAATAAGAAAGAGTCGCGCGCGTTAGTACACACATATTTATTCAAATCAGTTAGTTTGTATCACCAGAGGCTCAATGTATATATATACCTCGGCGCCGGAGGTGGTTGCTACTTCCATTTGAAGATCGTCGTTTATCGACGTTTGTTCGGCATCATCTTGCTGACGGCGCCCTTCATCTTCACCGTCAAGGTTCAGATAAGAAGAGATATCATCTTCTTCTTCTCCGGTCGGCACATATAGAATATCGCCGTTTATGATGCCGAACATATGTGCTTCACCGTCCGGATCATAGTTGTCCATAATCGGGTCAGCTCTATCGTCCGCCATTATGTCAGTCCTGAAAACATGTAGTAAAAACAAATTAATTAAGTGAAGAAGGGGGGCGGTGGCGGTGGCGGTGGCGAAAGGGCGGTGGCAAAAGGAGGGGGCGAGGAAGGGGTGGGAGAGGGTGTCGCGGTAGAGCGCGAGACGGGGCGGCAGACGACGGCGTCACGGAGAGGGAGGCGAGGACAACACACATGTATAACCCTCGCCGCCCCCTCTCGATCCCAAAAAAAACACCGCGCGCATCGCCGCCCCCCTCGCCGCCCCCTCGCCGCCCCCTCCATTTTATTTTTTTGTTTTTCTTTGGCCGGTTTTCTGTTGTTTTTTGTTTTTTCACTTTATATGTATTTTTTGATTTTATTTCTCTTTCAAATTTCGTCAAATTTTCTTATAAAATTCTAAATTTTTTGAACTTCCCTTAAATTGACAAACTATTTCAAGCTGTGAACTTTTTCCGATTCCAGACACTTCTTTTTCCAAAACACGTGAACTTTTTTTCAAAATCCTGAACTTTTTTTAAAAAATCGATGTACATTTCGAAAGAAAATCAAATTTATGTCAAACTTGATGAACTTTTATTTCCAAAATTTATGATCTTTTTTCATGGCTGATCAACTTTTCAAATTTGTGAACATTTTTAAAATTGAAGAACTTTTTTTGTAATTCCTGAACCATTTTTAAAAATTGAAGAATTGTTTTTCATTCTGTGAACTTTTTAAAAAATTGATGAACTTTTTATAATTTGGTAACTTTTCTTCAAAATTGATGAACCTTTTTCC
Organism: Triticum aestivum; assembly: GCF_018294505.1. Lineage (NCBI taxonomy): Eukaryota > Viridiplantae > Streptophyta > Magnoliopsida > Poales > Poaceae > Triticum > Triticum aestivum. The sequence goes on from NC_057804.1 coordinate 71,713,026, forward strand.
AAAATCGTTATATTTCTTCAAATTTGTGAACCTTTTCATTCTGTGAACTTTTCCAAAATTTGTGAACTTTTTCCAAAAATTGATGAACATGCTGGGGGCGGCGAGGGAGGCCGGTCGGCGGCGTTGAGGGCGGGCGAGCGAGGCGGCAGTACCGAGGCCGGCCGGCGGCGCGCGCGCGGTGGGCGAGGGCGACGGCGGGCGGCGTCGAGGGCGAGGCGGGCGGCGTCGAGGGCGAGGGCGACGGCGGGCGGCGTCGAGGGCGCGGCAGAGACGAGGCGAGAATCGGAGAAGACGAGAATCGGAGCCTTGTATTTATAGCCCCCCCACCTTTAGTCGCGGTTGGCGACGCGACCCGCGACTAAAGGCATCCTTTAGTCGCGGGTCGCCTGCCCAACCGCGACTAAAGGGTTTTTGGCGGGTTTTTTGCGTTCCCGCGCCCCCCCTTTAGTCGTCGCGGTTGGGGAGGCGACCCGCGACTAAAGGTAACCTTTAGTCGCGGTTGGTCTGGCCAACCGCGACTAAAGGCCGCCGCAGGTTTAGGGTTTTAGCCCCCCCCCCCAAACCTGTTTTCTGTTTAATTTGTATTGTTTTCTTTTTAATTTGTATTGTTTTCTGTTTAATTTGTATTGTTTTATTTCTTTTGTGCTTTATTTTAATTTTGAAGGAGTTTCACATATTCTACGGTACTACATACTTTGCGCCTCGAACTACCCTTGTCCACCGGGCTACCGCGTCCCCACCGGCTGGAGCCTAAGCGCCGGCGGCGTGCCGGTCCCTCCCGTCCCTCAGGGTACTGCGCGCCGGGCGGCCATCACGAACCACTACTACCTCGACCTCACGCCGGAGCAGCGGATGAATCCCCGCTGGCATCCCGATAACCAGCATACTTGGGACGCCTTCTTCATCAATCGGCGTGAGAGGGCGCTCGCCAGGTATGAGGAGGACGGTCTGCCTCCTGGGAACTTCCACGAGGCCGGCCGTCGGCTATGGTGGTATGGCCGGACTCTGCAGAGCGTCATGGACTACATCACGGCCGGCGATATCCCCCGCCTGCGCTACCCTCAGTTCGAGCCACGAGCGCCGCCCGACGACAGCGACGACAGCAGCGACGACAGCAGCGACGACGACGGCGGCAACTTAGAAGGCGACGACTACCAGTACAACGACAGTATGACTAAATCACTCCAAATTTCATGTATCATCAGTGGTATCTCGAATCATTCGAAAATGGACACCAAACACATCACGGGTAATATAATTCACATGATCCATTCAACAAAGTTTGGTACAATAAATTATTACACATCATTTCTTCCCTTGTGTCCCTGCTTGCTTACGATTGTGCCGTATCCATGGAGCATCCTCATCATTTAACTTAATGCTTGGGTCGGTGTTCACTTTGAAGGGCGGAATTTCAGCAAACATATTATAATCTTCTGACATGTCTGTCTTGTCCTCCACTCCCACGATGTTTCTTTTCCCTGAAAGAACAATGTGGCGCTTTGGATCATCGCATGATGTACTGATCGTTTTCTTATCTTTCCGTTTCCTCGGTTTGCTACTCATGTCCTTCACATAGAAAACCTGAGCGACATCTTTCGCTAGGACGAATGGTTCGTCAAGGTAACCAAGATTGTTGAAATCCACCATTGTCATTCCGTATTGCTGGTCCACCTTTACCCCACCTCCTGTTAGCTTGAACCATTTGCACCGGAACAAAGGGACCTTAAAGGAGGGTCCATAGTCAAGTTCCCATATCTCCTCTATGTAACCATAATATGTGACCTCTTGCCCATTCTCGGTTGCTGCATCAAAGCGGACACCACTGTTTTGGTTGGTGCTCTTTTTATCTTGGGCGATCGTGTAAAATGTATTCCCATTTATCTCGTACCCTTGGAAAGTCGTTATAGTCGAAGATGGTGTCTTGGCCAACATGTACAGCTGATCTACAACATCATTGTCATTCATTAAATGTTTTCTCAACCAACTGCCGAAAGTCTCCATGTGGGCCTTCCTAATCCAGGATTCAGGCTTCCCCGGGTTGTCAGAACGTAAAATATTCTTGTGTTTCTCAAAGTACGGAGCCACCAAGCTGGAATTGGTCAGTACAGTGTGGTGTGCTTCAGTCAGAGAATGGCCGTCCATACATATCGTTGATTTCCTTCCGATCGTGCCTTTTCCACTTAGTCTCCCCTCGTGCCGCGATCGAGGAAGACCAATCGGCTTAAGGTCAGGAACAAAGTCAACACAAAACTCAATTACCTCCTCATTTCCATAGCCCTTGGCGATGCTTCCTTCTGGCCTAGCACGGTTACGAACATATTTCTTTAATACTCCCATGAACCTCTCGAAGGGGAACATATTGTGTAGAAATACAGGACCGAGAACGAAAATCTCTTCGACTAGGTGAACCAGGAGGTGCGTCATAATATTGAAGAAGGATGGCGGGAACACCAACTCGAAACTGACAAGACATTGGATCACATCGTTCTGTAACCGTGGTAGAACTTCTGGATTGATTACCTTCTGAGAGATTGCATTGAGGAATGCACATAGCTTCACAATGGCTACTCGAACATTTTCCGGCAGGAGCCCCCTCAAAGCAATCGGAAGCAATTGCGTCATAATCACGTGGCAGTCGTGAGACTTCAGGTTTTGGAACTTTTTCTCCGCCATGTTTATTATTCCCTTTATATTGGACGAGAATCCAGACGGGACCTTCATACTGCTCAGGCATTCAAAAAAGATGACCTTCTCTTCTTTGGTCAGAGCGTAGCTGGCACGACCTTGAAACCATTCCGGATGCCGGTCATCAGGGTCTTTCAAACGTTGCTGGTCCTGCCGTGCTTCCTTTGTATCATTTGTCTTCCCATACACGCCCAAGAAGCTTAGGAGGTTCACGCAAATATTCTTCGTAACGTGCATCACGTCGATTGCAGAGCGGACATCTAGGACTTTCCAATATTCTAGCTCCCAGAATATAGATTTCTTCTTCCACATGGCTGCGTGCCCGTCAGCTCCCTTCGGAACTGATTGTCCGCCAGGACCCTTTCCAAAGATGACTTTCAAATCCTTGACCATATCAAATACCTCAGCACCAGTGCGTTCCGCAGGCTTCGGCCGGTGATCTGCCTTGCCGTTGTAATGCTTGCCTTTCTTTCTTACTGGATGAATTTTCGGAAGAAATCGACGATGCCCAAGGTACACGTTCTTCTTACAATTTGGCAAATGTACACTTTCAGTCTCATGTAAGCAGTGCGTGCATGCATTGTATCCCTTATTTGACAGTCCCGAAAGGTTACTAAGAGCAGGCCAATCGTTGATGGTTACGAAAAGCAACGCTCGTAGGTCAAATTCCTCTTGTTTGTGCTCATCCCACACACGGACACCACCCCACAGCTGTAAAAGTTCATCAACTAATGGCCTTAGGTACACATCGATGTCGTTGCCGGGTTGCTTCGGACCTTGGATGAGCACTGGCATCATAATGAACTTCCGCTTCATGCACAACCAAGGAGGAAGGTTGTAGATGCATAGAGTCACGGGCCAGGTGCTATGGCTGGAGCTCTGCTCGCCAAAAGGATTCATGCCATCCGTACTTAGAGCAAATCTTATGTTCCTTGCGTCAGCTGCAAAATCTTTGAACCATCTGTCGATCTTTCTCCATTGCGTTCCATCTGCGGTGTGTCTCAACTCCCCGTCCGACTTACGGTCCTCTTTGTGCCATCGCAACAACTTGGCATGCTCTTTGTTCCTGAACAGACGTTTCAACCGTGGTATTATAGGAGCATACCACATCACCTTGGCGGGAACCCTCTTCCTGGGTTTCTGGCCCTCAACATCGTCACCAGGGTCATCGCCTCTGATCTTATAACGCAATGCAGTGCATACCGGGCATTCATTCAAATTCTCGTATTCACCGCGGTAGAGGATGCAGTCGTTGATGCATGCATGTATCTTCAGAACCTCTAAACCTAGAGGGCAGACAACCTTCTTTGCTTCGTACGTACTGGCGGGCAACTCGTTATCCTTTGGAAACATATTCTTCAACATTTTCAGCAAGTTTTCAAATGCCGAGTCAGCTACACCTGCCTCTGCCTTCCATTTCAGCAAATCCAGTGTGCAGCCCAGCTTTTTCAGACCATCATCGCATCCGGGGTACAGCGCCTTTCTGTGATCCTCTAACATGCGATCCAAATTCTCCCTCTCCTTTTCAGTTTCGCAGCGTCTCCGTGCATCAGCAATGGTCCGACCAAGATCATCAACGGGATCATCACGTGCCTCTTCTTCACCTTCCCCTTCACCTTCAGCATCCTCCATGAAAGTATCACCGAAATGAGCAAGATAGCTTTCATCGATGAAATCATCCCCTTCTTCATCTTCTTCCATTATAACCCCTCTTTCTCCATGCTTGGTCCAACAATTATAGCTTGGCATGAAACCGTGCCGAAGCAGATGCATGTGAACATCTCTTGAGGAAGAGTAACCCTTCTGATTCTTACAGATAACACATGGACAGATAACAAAACCCCCCTGCTTGTTCGCATTAGCCACTACGAGGAAATCTTTCAAACCCGTAGTGAACTCGCCGGAGAGTCGGTTAACCATCATGCATTTGTTAAACTAACTAGCTACAAACAATATAAATTAAACAATGAACTACACACATGCATATTTTATCAATGACACATCAAAGGTTCATCAAGTTGCTAACCGCGATCGAGGAGTGTGGCTCCAACACTTCATGTCATGTTTGTTTCATGCTCTTGGGGCATTTCATCAAACACCTTATGTGCACAAGAGGAACCAAAAACAAACCTACACCCACTTGTGAAGAGAATGGCTCCAAATGGCTAAGTGTTGGCTGCTGGATGGGTATATATAGGGGAGGGGCTTTAGTTGCGGTTGGCCTGGCAAACCGTGACTAAAGGTGCCCGAAGGCCTTTAGTCGCGGTTGTCCTGGCCAACCGCGACTAAAGACCCTCACGTGCGCCAGCTGGCCACCGAGCGCCCTGGGCCCAGGCCTTTGGTCGCGGTTCACCTCCAGAACCGCGACTAAAGGTCCCATTAGTCGCGGTTCCTACAGCTTCGCGACTTATGGGGCTGGACGGAAGCCTGTTTTTCCACCAGTGGTCGTCGTCGTTAAGACTTTAGGAAGGTGTTGTTTACTCTTAGTTTAGCGTGTTTTCCTTTGTTAGTCAGTTCGTTGGAGGTCCTTTTTGGCTAGTTAATTAGGGGTCGCATAATGGCGTGCGCAGGTGTTTGCTGGAACAGATTTCTGAGATTTGAACTAGTAATGCCGGCGAGTCGCGGTGAATTTCAGTTGAGTCCAATAGTTTCTTATTTAGGGGTCGACTAGTTTCTTTGCGTGGGATAAAATCCCTCCTTTGCATTTTCCTTGGTATCTGCAATTTAAATTTTATTTGCATAGTTTACACCAGCGAGCTACAGGTTTAGTGTAGATGTTCCCTGGTAAAAGCTCGGAAGAATTGCGAGAAGTGGAGGAAGGAGAAGTGGAGATTTGCCAAGTTTCCTCTGAGCGGCATGTGCTCCGAGGGGCTGGCTTGCTCGCGTCAGGCTAGGTCCGGCTGATGGTGTCCTCCGGCCCTGCCCGGGTTGCGTCGCTAGTGCGAGCCTCGTGTGTGTAGTTTGCCCAGTTGCGCGTGCGTTCGCCATTCGGGTCGGGAGAGGCGGCTGGTCGGTTCGGTTCATACCCGTCACCCTGGGTGATCGGGTATTTAGGTCATTTCGGTTTGGGAAATTCGGGTATAAAAAATGGGAACCGATTTTTTTCCACCAAAAAAAACCTGAACCCAAATTACTCGAACTTTCTGTTCGGGTAATTCAGGTACCCAAAAAGTCCGAAATATTTGGAGCACACATCAGCTTTTGGTATGAATAATTCGGGCAGTATGGGTGTTTCGGGTAGTATGAGTATTTTAGTTAGTATGGGTAACATGACAGTGTAATGATAGCCTGAATAATTTGGTTAGTATGGGTATTTCGGGTTTTACAGATTGGAATCCGAAGCTTAACCCAAAAACCGAATAGCCGGGAAATGAGAACTGAACCCTAACCCGATACCCGAGTTACCCAACAATTCGGGAATTCGATTCGGTTCGGGTTCGAGTAGCGGGTTAGGGTACCCAAACGCCTAGGGTGACATACCCGGCTATGCATAGGTGTGCCAGCCTCCCTCCACGCGCCCCGCCTTGCGCGTTTGAGAGGTGTTTGAGTGGGCTCTTTGCCCACCTGGGCACGGGGAGCTTACAAGGCCCCGACTCGGTTTGTGACCGTTGGTGCTACCGTCGGGTGGGCCTTTGGGGTGTGGTCTGTCAGTTTTCTGGTGTATTTTTTTTCTAAAAGGAGGAATACCGCCGGCCTCTTCATCAATCAATCCATGCAGCCATATTATTAAATAAAAACGTAACAAGGTCATTGCTCATAAACTGAACAGTAGTCGAAAGTAAATAAATCTGAAAAGCGCCACACCCGGCGATATAAAATTGAAAAAGTGCCACAGCCGGCGATATAAAAATAAGCTACGATGCCTACACACCTAGCATATTATTAGCTCGTCACCCAAATCGGCTGAAGATAAGCCCATGTTACCGTCTCCCAACGGTTGCACCCAATTACCAACGGCTTCCTGAACTCCGCATGAGTAAGGACCACATACGTATCCAAGCTGTAGCTCTATAGATAACCTGCAAAAAATAGGTGAACTGTGTCCCATTAAAATCGTATCATTTCTAGTGTTCCCTATGGCCCAAAATAATGCACATACTCCTATCCGAATATGTTAGCTAAGTGTACGTCCACTCCATTAAGCCACGTCCCAAATAACATGTTTATGCTCCGCGGAGGTTGAACATTAAAGGCTATATGAATTGATTGCCATAATAATTGTGCAAGAGGACATTTGAGGAAGAGGTGTTTAATCATTTCATTTTGATCACACAAACAACACCTAGAGTTACCAACCCAATTCCTTTTTGCCAAGTTATCTTTGGTAAGAATAACCTCCATATGGACAAACCACATAAATATTTTAATCGGAAGCGGAACTTTAATCTTCCAAATGTGCGATGACCTCAACAATGACCCGGAGTCAATTTGTTCCGAATACATGGATTTCACTTAGAACATTCCATTCATGCTTAACTCCCAGCGAATTGTATCCGCTTGATCAGATAGGTGAACCTCCATCAACCTACGAACCAGGTGCAACCAAGCATTCCAACGTTCCCCTACTAGGGATCTCCTAAATTGAATATTAAGTTGTGTCGAATTTAATACTGTGGCAACATAATCCTCCTTACATTGCACAATATTATATAAGGATGGATATTGCAAAGCCAAAGGCGTCTCCCCTAGCCATGTATCCTTCCAAAATCGAGTAGTATTACCATTACCAACTAGGAATTTCACTCGTTGGAAGAAAGTTGCTTTCGTCCTCATTATTCCCTTCCAGAATGGTAAGTCCGTTGGCCTAGTGGTGACTTGGGCCAAAGTCTTGGAGCGTAAGTATTTATTCCGCAAGATTTGTATCCACATACCCTCAGTCTGAGTAGATATTCTGTATAGCCACTTGCTAAGCAAACATCTAATTTTGACCTCTAAATTTTTTATCCCTAACCCGCCCTGGTCTTTTGGTCTGCAGATAATATCCCATCTAACCAATCTGTACTTCTTCTTGACCTCATCACTTTGCCAAAAGAATCGAGATCTATAAAAGTCAAGTCTTTTCTATACCCCTACCGGTACCTCAAAGAAGGATAGAAGGAACATCGGCAGGCTCGTCAAAACTGAATTTATCAAAACCAAATGACCTCCGTATGACATGAGCTTGCCCTTCCAACAGCTGAGTTTCTTTTCAAATCGATCTTCTATACATTTCCATTCCTTGTTCGTTAAACGTCTATGATGAATTGGGATCCCTAGATAACTAAAATGTAAGGATCCCATTCCACAACCAAACAAATTTCTATAGTCATCTAGTTCCTTTTTGGCTCTCCCAAAATAGAACAATTCGCTTTTATTGAAGTTGATTTTGAGCCCAAACAGTTGCTCAAAAAGACACAATACAAGCTTCATATTCCTAGCTTTTGTAAGATCATGTTCCATGAATATAATAGTGTCATCCGCATATTGTAGGATGGAGACTCCCCACTCTACAAGGTGGGGGACGAGTCCTCCTACTTGGCCACTCTCTTTGGCCCGGCCAATTAGTACTGCCAACATATCCGCTACAATGTTAAACAGCTCCGGAGACATGGAATCTCCCTATTATAACCCCGTACCGTCTGAAAAAGATGTCATGTATCATCGTTGACTTCTATTCCGACACTACCTTTCTGTATGAATGAATCCACCTGAGATCTCGAAGACTCATTGAACCCCTTCATACGTAAGGCTTTCCACAAAAAGGGCCATTTGACCTTATCATACGCCTTTTCAAAATCTACTTTGAAGATAACACAATCTAATTTCTTCGTATGGATTTCATGCAGTGTTTCATGTAAGACCACAACGCCTTCAAGGATGTGCCATCATGGCATGAAAGCAATTTGTGTTGGTTGCACAATCGAATGGGCTATCTGTGTCAACCTGTTCATGCCAACCTTTGTGAAAATCTTAAAGCTTACATTGAGAAGACAGATCAGGCTGAATTGATCAATGCGAATAGCCTCAACCCTCTTTGGCAACAACTTTATTGTTCCAAAATTGAGGTGAAAGAGGTTTAAGTGGCCATCGAACAAATCATGGAACATAGGCATAAGATCTCCCTTTATGGTATGCCAACATTTCTGATAAAATTCTGCCGGGAACCCATCCAGATCGGGGGCATTATTATGCTTCATTTGAGTTATTACAACAAACACCTCTTTCTTAGTGAATGAAGCAGACAACAGCTCATTCTCTTCTAAGTTAAGCCGAGGTATGTCCCCAATCGAACTCTCATCTAGAGCTACAAAATTTTCTTCTGGTGCTCCAAAAAGCTTCTTATAATATCCAAAGATGTACAATTTTAGGTTCTCATGTCCTACAATTGTACCCTCATCTTGTTCGAGTTGTATTATCTTCTTCTTTCTATGTTTCCCATTAGCTATGATATGAAAAACAGTGTATTATCCTCTTGTTGGACGATTTTAGACACCTTTGCTCTAAGCGTCCATTTCATTTCCTCCTCTCTCATTAGGGCTTGTAACTTCTTCTCAGCCTCATTCTTAATATCTCGCTCCGACATATTAAGAAGGGTGGATTCCACTTTCACATCAAGTTCATTAATAACTTTTGTTAGCCTCTCCTTTTCAACTTTGTAAATACCACTTTGGTTTTTGGCTCATCCCCTCAAGAATTGCCGCAAATGTATAATTTTGTTTTGCCATATTTCCACATGAGAAGTCCCACTAGACTCCCTGGCCCATTCTGTGGCAATAAGATTTAGGAAGCCCTCCCTCTCGAGCCATCCTAGTTCGAAAGAGAATGTATTTCTGTTGCCCACATGGGTCAATTCCCTGGAATCAACCGGCAATGGGACATGGTACGAAATGGCCCTCTGTAGAGCACGAACCGTTAACAATGGAAATTTTTGTTCCCACTCAACACTAGTAAGGACCCTATCCAATTTCTTATAGGTAGGAATTAGCCCAGGTGAATTGTCTACCAGAGAGTTCAATCTCCGTCAAGTTGAGACTCTCAATGATCATATTGAACATGAATGACCACCTTCCATCAAAATTGTCATTATTTTTCTCATCTTGTCTTCTAATGATGTTGAAATCTCCTCCAACCATAATGGGCAGCCTTTCATCCCCACAAACTCTCACTAAATATGCAAGGAAGTCAGGCTTAAGTTCTGGTTGCGCCACACCATATATGCCCACCAAAGCCCATCTGAAGCCATCAATTTTTGATCTCACTCGAAATTTGACAGCAAATTCACCGTGAAGCACATTTAGCACTTCTACAGTTTTGCACTTCACGCCAAGTAGGATCCCTCCAGATCGCCCCTTGGAGGAAGACAGTGCCAATCAAAATCACCCCCCCCCCTGAAATGGCGTTGAGATAACCTGAGCTTAGTAAGCCCACACATAGTAAGGTGCTTGGGATTATACACAAGAAAACCTTACTAAGCCTACACATAGGGATCCTAGCATAGATCCTGACGTGAGAGCATTCGCAACCACCACACTAGTTTCTCTCTCTAGGCATCAGCCAGCCCCACGCCCCCACACCACCACCATCACACGCGCCAGCATCACCTGAGCTGAGTGCAACCTCTGGCCGGCCACCACCCCATGGTGTTCCGCTCACCGCCCCTGCTGGAATGGCTTGATCTGCCGCCCGCCGCCCTTCAGACCCCAGCTGCTCCAGGCTCCATTGCTCAGCAAACTCCTGCACAATCCCCGTTGCCTAGAACAGAAAATAGGCCACGCCCTCACCACTGATGCCTTGACATATTGCTCTAGTTGCCTTCAATGGCGGAGCTTCATGAGGGCCAAAGGGGACTGGGACCATTGCCCCCCTACTCTAGGAAAACTGTTAAGTGTGCCTCTAATTATTAGGTTTGAATATCCAAGATTTCTCAAGAGTCATGCATAACTTATCTTCTTTGCCCCCTCAGCTATGACTAGCCCTCTCAACAATCTTCATCAAGCTCCGCCACTGGCTGCCTTGTCCGTGATTCGTCCTTCTCCACCCTCTATACCCAGTTGCCTCAGGCTTCATTGCTCAGCGGAGGCGGGTTAGACCGCCGACTTTTCGACCTTTGCTGAGACTCAAGCAAGCGAAGATTGTGGTTGGCAAGGCAGAGGCGGAGGCCGGCATGCTGGAGGAGCATCAGGAGATGTTGGTCGGCGGCATGTTGTTGCGCGTCAATCAAGCACAAATCACGGAGGCCCATGTCGGTAAGGACTCGGAGATCAAGACCAAGAGTAGGGCGTAGGGTATTACACCTTGCATTAGCCTAAACTTGGGTAAACAAAGTGTCCCTTTCTGAAATGGTCTGAAGTGCTTTAGCCCCTGACTTAACAACTAAAAGGGGATTAGCCTTAATCCCTTATCTCGACGATCATCGTCGACAATATGCCTCTTTAAGAGATAATCTGTGAGGGCTAATGCAACATGTCCAAAACAGGGTTGTGTCTCTACGATTCTCTCCGGGCACGGAAACTTCCTTCATGTCCTTGGGAGGTTGTCTTCAGGGGGAACGACTCCCCTTTTTAGGGGAATGTCACCCTTTTAGGAAGGATAGGTTCCCGTTCGTGAAAGAAAGCCTCACAAGGAAACTCAGAATCACGCAAATCATTTTTGTACGATGCTACAAAAATGTATCCCTATTCAGAGAAATCAAATTTAATGAATGATTGAAATATACAAAATATTATAACTTAGATAAATGTAGACAACGAAAGGAAAAAAGCTAAGCTGTTGGAAGGGCAAGCTTATGCCTTATGGGGGCGGTTAATTTTATAAATTTTGTTCTTACAAAGCATTCTGATGTTCCTGTTATTCATCTTTGAAATACCCGTAGGGATACGGAAAAGGTTGGACTTTTATCTATCACGATTTTTTTGGCAAACTGATGAGAACAAATCTAAGTACATACTAGCTAAGTGAGACATACTTTGTAGATTGAAAGAAAAAGGGGTTTGGGTATCGATAACTTTGAAGTAAAGAACAAATGCCTAATTAGCAAATGGTTATATCGGCTATCTGTAGAGGAGGATGGTGTGTGGATACAGTTATTGTGTAACAATTATCTGCATTCCAATACTCTGATTCAAGTTATGGCGCAACTAAATGACTCTCCTTTTTGGAAGGGGTTTGATGAGGACAAAGGTTGCCTTCTTTAATAGGAGTAAATTCATAATTGAGAATGGTCACACTACTAGATTCTGGGAAGACACTTGGCTGAGGAAGACGCCTCTAACCTTGTAGTATCCAATGCTATATAATATTGTACAATGTATAGATGCTTTCGCAAGTATAAATACTAGGTTTCGTTCCCTTAAACATTCAGTTTACACGGGTACTAGTGGGGTAACGTTTGGATAGATGACTACATTTAGTACGTACCCATATCTAATGTGGCAGATACCCTCCCCCCCCTTACATTGCAAACTTTTGGTTTCAGACATGATCTCGGTAAAATCTATGTATGTAAACTTGATTAACATTGGACCAATCCAATGGTCGCTTCATATTTGGAAAATTAAGGCACCTTTAAAAATAAAGGTATTTATGTGATTTGTGTGCAAGAGGGTGATTTTGACTAAGTACAACTTGGCGAAACATAGACGGGAAGGTAGTAAATGGTGTTTTTCTGACCAAGAATCTAACATCTTTTTCTAAATACTCACTAGCCAGGTTGTTATGGTGTACAATACATGTGTCCCTTAATGTCTGTCCACCTAATATCATTTCCAATTTATTTAGTGCCTGGTTAAATGGGGTAGAGCCTAATACATCGGCACAAATTTGAGTGGGAGTTCGTGCATTACTTTGGGCTATTTGGAACCAATACATTCGAAATGATGTTATCTTTAACCGAACCAATATCACAAACTTTTTGTAGGTTATTTTCCGGGTGTATGGATGCATCCATATGTGATCATTACTCAATAGTGTGGAAGTCAGGGAGCATATGGACTTTTGGTGCAACCATTGGGTGATGGTAGCACGGCTACATACAACCTGTTTGGATGACGGTCCAATAATAGGATATGTGTTTAGTAGTCCTGTTCTATTTCTACCGGTTGTGGCATTTTATTTTTTTGATTTGAGTTTGCTTGCGAACTTGAGATGAACTTCGTACTTTGTTACTACTTTATTTAGTAAAATGGTTGTGTGCATCACTTGATGCAGAAGCCGGGGTAATGTCCTTTTCGGAGAAAAAAAGTCTAGTAGTGCAGTTTGAGTAGCTATATTGCGTTTTCAAAGGCAACTGCAATTTATGAACGTGTTATCATAGCCTTGAACAAAAACATGTCATAAAGTAAAGGTGAATGACAATTCTTTTAAAAGAAACAAACTTGAAGGAATTAAAGTACGGAAGAGTCTACAACAAACAAGAGGTGCTTGGGATGCAAGGTTTGTGCATATTGTGCATTGTAAATTATAGAGTAATATAATAATGGTAATTCATTAATATTTCTTTAATACAATTTATGAAAGAATTTAGAACAAACGAGAAGTACTTGTGTTATGACGTTTTTGAATATTGTGCATTTATAAAGTAAAATAGAATGTAAATTATTTACGAGAAAAAGTTTAGATAATCAAAGCATGGAAGATTCTAAAAGAAAGAAGTGTTTGTGTTTTGAAATTTATGCATTGTGATTAAGCATATTCTAGATGATACATGTGGCAAAATTTGATGGAGTGAAGATAATATCCAACAGTCAATAGTACATACTTAAAGGAGTTGCTCAGGGGATTATTACAATATTCAAGTATAATTATTGTGAACACCGGCGGGCATCGCTCAATGGCACATACTTGTTTTATTCTCTAATTTGGCTTAGTCAAAATAATGTTTGTTATGTTAACCTTGTGTTTATAGATTGTTGAGCGTGGAGAGCGCAGTCTGGAATCATTCCTATATTTACTTTTGTAGTAGAATGATGTAAGCACATAGATGGCTTAGGGTGTCCTTACTCAAAAGCCCGCATTGGGACGTATTTTTTCATTCAACGCAGTAACACATCGTTTCGCGGGTCGGTCCGCGTGTTCATTTTCTCGCAAATGGGAGACAAACCAGAGAGCTTTGCGGGCGTCTGGACCGTTGCCACGCACGCGTCCGACACCTCGTTCCCACCCAAAAACCCTCCCGCCTAAAAAATCATCTCGGCATGAAGCAGTTGTCGCGCATTCATGCTGGTCAGCGCCACTCCAGAGCAGACGTGACTCCCCGGCTTTGATACCGGTGAAAGAGATGCACCAAACGAGCAGTCGACACCGCTTTAATGCCGATGTTGCGATAGAGAAGCCCACTACGACCGTTGTGCCGCATTGAAGCCTACTCTGGCTGCCTCCTCTGAAGGAAATATGCCCTAGAAGCAATAATAAAGTTGTTATTTATATTTCCTTATATCATGATAAATGTTTATTATTCATGCTAGAATTGTATTAACCGGAAACTTAGTACATGTGTGAATACATAGACAAAACAGAGTGTCCCTAGTATGCCTCTACTTGACTAGCTCGTTAATCAAAGATGATTAAGTTTCCTAACCGTAGACATGTGTTGTCATTTGATGAACGGGATCACATCATTAGAGAATAATGTGATGGACAAGACCCATCCGTTAGCTTACCATAATGATCGTTAAGTTTTATTGCTATTGCTTTCTTCATGACTTATACATATTCCTCTGACTATGAGATTATGCAACTCCCGAATACCGGAGGAACACCTTATGTGCTATAAAACGTCACAACGTAACTGGGTGATTATAAAGATGCTCTACAGGTGTCTCTGAAGGTGTTTGTTGGGTTGGCATAGATCGAGATTAGGATTTGTCACTCCAAGTATCGGAGAGGTATCTCTGGGCCCTCTCGGTAATGCACATCACTATAAGCCTTGCAAGCAATGTGACTAATGAATTAGTTACGGGATGATGCATTATGGAACGAGTAAAGAGACTTGCCGGTAACGAGATTGAACTAGGTATGATGATACCGACGATCGAATCTCGGCAAAGTAACATACCGATGACAAAGGGAATAACGTATATTGTTATTGTTGTTTGACAGATAAAGATCTTCGTAAAATATGTAGGAACCTATATGAGCATCCATGTTCCGCTATTGGTTATTGACCGAAGATGTGTCTCAGTCATGTCTACATAGTTCTCAAACTCGTAGGGTCCGCACGCTTAACGTTCGATGACGATTTGTATTATGAATTATGTGTTTTTATGATCTAAGTTTGTTCGAAGTCCAGGATGAGATCACAGACATGACGAGGAGTCTCAAAATGGTCGAGAGGTAAAGATTCATATATTGGAAGGTAGCATTCGGACATCGGAATGGTTTCGAGTGGTTCGAGTATTTTACCGGAGTACCGAGGGGTTACCGGAACCCCCCGGAGGAATTAATGGGCCTACATGGGCCTTAGTGGAGAGAGAGGAGGGCCGCAAGGGGTGCCCCCCCCCCATGGCAGTCCGAATTGGACCAGGAGAGGGGGCGGCGCCCTCCTTTCCCTCTCCTTCCTTTTCCCTCTGGTGAAGAAAGGAAAAGAGGGGGGGCCTTGGCGCGCCCCCTCCTGGCCGGCTGCCTCCTCCTCCCCTCCTTTATATACGGGGGCGGGGGGCACCCCATAGGCACATCAATTGTTCTTCTAGCCGTGTGCGATGCCCCCCTCCACAGTTTAATCCTCCGGTCATAGCATCGTAGTGCTTAGGCGAAGCCCTGCGCGGATCACATCACCATCACCGTCACCACGCCGTTGTGCTGACGGAACTCTCCCTCAACCCTCTGCTGGATCAAGAGTTCGGGGGACGTCATCGAGCTGAACATGTGCTGAACTCTGAGGTGCCATACGTTCGGTACTAAGATCGACTGGATCGTGAAGACGTTCGACTACATCAACCGTGTTAAATTAACGCTTTCGCTTTTGGTCTACGAGGGTACGTGGAGACACTCTCCCCTCTCGTTGCTATGCATCTCCTAGATAGATCTTGCATGAGCGTAGGAATTTTTTTTAAATTGCATGCTACGTTCCTCAACATCCTCCACCACTTCGGTGGCCGCGGCCGCTACTCCTCTTCGTACCAGGCCATCATGTCGGCCGTGGAGAGGGCGGCCAGGGAGGTGCCCCGGTGGAAGCGGTGATGCGCGACATGTTCCCAAGTTTGACAAGGCACCGACCTGGGCCCGCGACCGGTCGCTTACCAACATGGAGACGGTGGCACGGTACCACCGCTGCCTTGATGAGGAGCTCGCCAAGATTGGCGGGGAGTAGTGACTCAGCGACACCTCTCTACCGCCGGCAGGAGAAAGGCCGCCACCAGGGCACCGCGGCCGGGGTTGGCATTGGCCGTGGCGGCACACCGCATGATGCAAGAGGAAGCGGAGTAGATTTTCCATGAGCGTCAGGCGGTGACTGGGTGTCATGACCGACTTTTCCAATAAAATGCTTATTGAGAAAATCGATCTTTAGTTCCCAGTATAGGAAAAGTTATCCTCACTGGTAGACAAATACTTGATAAACAGAAGACCAGTAGCATAAATATATTACAGGGTTGAGCTGAGGCTGCTCAACAAATCATTACAAACTCGCCAATATTTTACATAAGGGCGGTTATGACACAGGGGTGTGGTGGCATGCTACTAGCTCGAGGTAAAAGTGGTGGTGGATAACTTGACTCCTAACTGGCAGCTCATCGAGCGTCGAGGTGAGGCTCGATGAATTTATTTCTGGGGTGGCGGAAGCGGATATAATACAGTGACCAAATGCAGAATCGCACGGGACTGACTGGGACTCCTCTAGGCATCGGACTCGCTATCGAACTCTTCATCCATGAGATCTACTTCATCAACATCTGGCCAAATCAACAAGCCAGGTGAGTACTTTGAAAGTACTCGCAAGACAGTTTGGACAAAAGATATAATAAATGTATGCATGAATGCGTCATGAACAAAAATAATGATGATCATCCCAATAATAATATTTTTGCATGACTAGATAAATGAAACAAATAACTGAAAACCGATCGGGTGTCTGGAGCGACGCCTCGAAAGATAAACAAATAAAACTCATGTCACAGTCGGGCGTCTAAGCGACACCACATAAAGGGCTTATAAAAGAAATGCCGCAGTCGGGCGTCTTAGCGACACCACATAAAGGGCTTATAAAAGAAATGCCGCAGTCGGGCGTCTTAGCGACACCACATAAAGGGCTTTAAAAAAAATGCCACTGTCGGGCGACTTAGCGACACCATATAAAGGGCTTTAAAAGAAATGCCACAATCGGGCGTCTTAGCGACACCACATAAAGGGCTTTAAAAGAAATGCCACAATCGGGCGTTTTAGCGACATCACATAAAGGGCTTATAATAAATGTAAATAACAAGTATGCCATCGTTGGACGTCTGAGCGACATCACAGACAGGGCTTATAACAAATGTAAATAACAAGTATGCCACTGTCGGACGTCTGAGCGACATCACAGACAGGGCTTATAACAAATGTAAATAACAAGTATTCCACCGTCGGACGTCTGAGCGACATCACAGACAGGGCTTATAACAAATGTAAATAACAAGATTAGTCCATACACAAGAATAAAATTTTAACCGGATTTCACATACATGTATTCCACCGGAGTTTTGTCACTGAGACTGATATCTGACAAGATAAGATGAATACAGTACTTGAACAAGTACAAGATGATTTAGAGAATTTGTGACTCTGCAAAGTTTGTACTAACTGACCACAGCCAACGGATTTCCGTAGTCACGCAGGACTAGTTCCGTTTATGGTATTTCGGTAGAAACACATTTAACCAGTACACACCCATTCCACCTCACGATGCCAAGAATCACCCTAGACAACGTTCAAGAAAAACTTTGAGACGGGGAGGTCACAACCTCGAATAGCATGGGATCAAATTTCTATACGTGCGCTCTAAGGGGTGCCCCCCTCTCGGTCCCAACCGGAAACACCCATGCCCCCTGACCGGATGACGGGCTTTAATCCAGGGCCATGGAACCCTCATCCCGGCCTCTCTATTTGGTGTGTACCAGGAAAACGATTTGCAACTTACTAAGCCATATTCCTTTCGGAAAACATGTGGCAGTACAGGAAGGAAATGAATGGGAATGTGATTTGATTCACGATGACACTGAACTCAAATAGACTGGCATAAGACTGGCATGCCACAACATTGCAATCTTACCCATCCTCATGCCATCACATGGCCATGCAAATATGTATCCAACAACATATGACTTTCCGAAACTTACTTTCCACTTTTGTGCATGAAGTATAACATTCAAAGAAATGTTCATAAGTATGCCATGAAACTCCTAAAATGCAAACGTGCAACAAACACAAATCATATCAAGAGTTCAAACATGCTTGCCTGGTTCGGAGTAGTCGGAGCCTAACTGGGTGAAGTTCACAGCTCCGTCACCTCCTCCGGTATCTACGGTATAAGAAAAAAATACGCACGTAACATAAATACCGTGAGTGTACAGAAACGTGTTCCAAATATTTTTCAAATAAATATGACAAAAAACTAGACAGAAAAAGAAAGATGGCAGAAAAAGAATCAATCAAAAACCATTTTCTGTTTAGAAGTTATAAGAGTTTTGGTCCAAGGACCCATCTGTAATGAAACAGAAAACTCTCAGGGGCCTAAGCAGAAAAGTCCAGAAAATGGTTCATTTAAAAGAAAAGAACTGAGAGGCTGACAGGCGGGCTCCACCCGTCAGGTTTGAATATTCAAAAGAGGGAAACAGGGCTCGACGGCGCCTGAGAGCTGCGGTGGTCGCCGGCGGCGATCCACTGCGAGGCAGGGGGATCGGGGGTTACCTTCGTGTTCAGTGCACCTTTCCGCGTTGATGGGTGGTGGTGGTGGTCGCCGCTGAGCACTGTGTCGACGGCGGCCCTTTCTCCGGCGGACGGTGGTTCGGGTCGTCGTGGGCCTCGTCGGAGAGAGCTGCTAGGATCAAATTGGAGTGGGGGTTAGACTCCTAGAGGTGGTACGAGGCTACTGGCAAGAGTAGGGCGGCGGAGGAGTTCTCACCGAAGAGAACGTTGCCGGAGCCCGAGGCGGACGGAGGTGGCCAGAGTTGAGGAGGAAGGGCCCCTCAAGGCTCTTCCAGTGGCTAGGCGGGGTCTGGTGAGGTGGTGGAGTTGTGCGGGGGCGAGAGCAAGCTCGGGGGGTGCTATTTATAGCCGGCCCGAGGCGGTTGCCGTGAACGGATAAGTCCGGCGAGCGATTACGGCGGCACTGTGGGTGGACGGTCGGCTTAGGGGCTTGATCATCATCTAGATGAAGCACTGGTGCCATCCCAGTGTCCAACTCAGCAAGGAAGGGAGGATTACGGCCTGTCCTCGACGAAACGGCCGCACGGCACGTCGGCGGCAGAGAACGCGCTCTGCGTGTGCCAGGCCACAGCGACGGTGCTGCATGCATGCGCTGGCAAGGAGATGGCCACGCGGAGCTCTCAGGAGGTTTGGGCGGCGCTGAACGGCGTTATGCCGCAGGGTTGCCCCCTGTCGGCCGTTACGGTGGTTCTGCCGTCGCAAGACACGCCGGCGCAGGCGGGCCAGGGCTCCAACGACGCCAGGAACGAACCAAGCGCGCGTGTGGAGCTCCGGACAAGGAGGAGGGGCTGTGAGCAATGTGCCAAGTGCACAGTTTACATGTGACTGAAACTCTGACGAAGAAACGACACTGAAATCTAAATTTTTCTGAATATGAACAGTAACAGTGCATGCCACGTGTTCGACATAATGATTTTGGCATGTGGGGATTTTTCCTTGAGCTGGTTTTTGGTGGAGTGGTCTCTCATTGCAACTAGAGGTTGCCTGAATTTTGGTGGAATATTTGGAGGAGTGGAGATATGAATTTCACCAAATTTGACAAATCTGGTCCAAACTTGCAGAGGGTGAAATTTGAAAATTTTGAAAAGAAGAAGAGTAGATCTTGATGGTTCTAGGTTGTGGGTACCAAGGACCATCCAGGGGAGTTGAGTTGAGACCAAAAACCAAAGGCATTAAGGTACTTGCTTTGCAAATCACCTAGGCTCAAAATAAAGGACAGAATTGTTTTGGGAAAGAAATAAATGGAATAAAATCCAAAAATGGATTTTATTAGTTTGGACAGAATGTTTGGGTTGTTCCAAAGTGGAAGGAGGGGTTTTGGGGAAGTTTTACCATAAGAGGCATGGTAAAACAAGAATGGATCAAAACCAAATAAAAGCCCAAAACCAAAAAGGTTTTCTTTTTAGAAGAAACTAAATCCAAGAAAAGATTTTTGAGAGGGCAAACTTAGAAGAGGGTTTTTAAGAAGGGTTTAAATGACCTTCTTCAAACCAAGCAAGGCTCTTTCTGAAAACAAAACCACAAAAATTTTGGAGTGTCACAGCACCTACCCCCTTAGGAAAAATCTCGTCCCCGAGATTTCAGCTGATCCTTAAACAGGTGTGGGTGCTCTGTCCGAAGAAAATCCTCGCTCTCCCAAGTTGCTTCATTCTCGGTGTGATTGCTCCACTGAACTCTGAAAAACTTGATGGTTTTCTGTCGGGTCCTCCTCTCAGACTCTTCTAATATTTTTATTGGGTGCTCCCGGTAGGTGAGGTCTGGTTGCACGTCAATATTTTCATGTGATACTTGCTTCTCTGGGTTGCTCACGTACTTTCTCAACTGCGAGATGTGAAACACGTTGTGGATACCGGATAAATCTCCGGGTAGGTCTAGCTGGTAGGCTACCGTGCCTCTTCGGGCCACTATATGGAATGGTCCGATGAATCTTGGTGCTAGCTTTCCCTTAATCCTGAATCGCTGCAGACCCCTTCATAGGAGAAACTCTTAGGTATACCAATTCTCCGGGTTCAAAACTGATTTCCCGATGCTTTCGATCGTAATAACTCTTTTGCCGACTTTGAGCTGTCTTGAGTCGATCTCTAATCGTCTTAACTTTCTCCTCAGCCTCTTTGAGCATATCTGGGCCAAAGATGTGGTTGTCTCCGGTTTCTGACCAATTAAGTGGGGTACGACATCTTCTCCCATACAGAGCTTCAAAGGGTGCCATTTGCAAACTGGCTTGATAACTGTTGTTGTATGCGAACTCTGCATATGGCAAACTTTCTTCCCAACTGGTTCCGTAGGTGAGGACACAGGCTCTCAGCATATCTTCTAGGATTTGGTTTAAGCGTTCAGTCTGCCCATCAGTCTGGGGATGGTATGCGGTACTGAATGCTAGTTGGGTTCCCAGTGCCTGTTGTAGGTGATCCCAAAATCTAGAGACGAACTGTGTGCCTCTGTCAGATATGATAGTCTTTGGGACTCCATGCAGGCAGACGATACGGGCAAGATAAAGTCTGGCCAGCCTCTGGGTGGTGTGAATTGTCTTCACCAGAATGAAATGTGCCACTTTGGTTAATCTGTCGGTTATGACCCATATGGCATCGTTTCCGTGTCGTGACCGTGGCAGTCCAACAATGAAATCCATTCCTATCTCGTCCCACTTCCACTCGGGTATCTTGTTTGGCTGTAACAGCCCGGCTGGTTTCTGGTGCTCGGCCTTGATACGTTGACAAGAGTCACAACATGCAATGAACGTGGCTATATCTCTCTTCATACCGTGCCACCAAAAATTTCCTGAAGGTCTTTGTACATTTTTGTCCCTCCAGGATGGATTGAATATGGAGTGGTGTGGCTTTCAGCCAGAATCTGCTATTTGAGGTCCTTGATGTTTGGTACGCAAAGTCTCTCTCCGTACCACAATATTCCTTGCTCATCTACGTTGAATTCTGAGGCCTTGCCCAAACTCACTTTCCTTTTTATGCCATCAATGTTGGGGTGTCCGTGCTGAGCCTCCTTAATCTTTTCCATCAGGGTAGGCTGTATTTCCAGATTTGACACACTGCCTTCGGCAACCATTATTAAATTGAGTCTGGCAAATTCCTGTTGAAATTCTGGCCTCAACTTTGGTATACTGTCGTTGTCCGTGCTGGGATTCCGACTAAGGGCATCTGCCACAACATTTGCCTTTCCGGGATGATAGTGGATTCCAACATCATAATCCTTCACCAACTCCAACCAGCGTCATTGCCGTAAATTAAGTTCTGGCTGTGTGAAAATCTACTTAAGACTCTTATGGTCTGTGTATATTTCACAATGATTTCCAAGTAGGAAGTGTATCCATTCCTTGAGTGCATGGATGACCGCTGCCAATTCTAAGTCATGAGTGGGATAATTCTCCTCATGCTTGCGGAGTTGTCTGGAGACATACGCAACTACCTTGCCTTCTTGCATCAATACGCATCCGAGGCCTTTCCGGGATGCGTCACAATACACCTCAAAATTCTTGTGTATGTCTGGCACAATTAATACTGGTGCCGTTGTTAATTTGCTTTTTAGCTCTTGGAAGCTTTTCTCACATGCTTCCGTCCATTCAAACTTCTTGCCTTTCTTGAGCAACTGCGTCATTGGCTTTGCTATGGTGGAGAATCCTTCAATAAATCTTCGATAATAGCCTGCCATTCCCAAGAAACTCAGTACGTCCATTATGCTAGCTGGTGATTTCCAGCCAAGTACGGCCTTGACCTTTTCCGGGTCTACTGCAATACCTTCTTGGGTGAGTACGTGGCCCAGAAAACCCACCTGTCTTAGCCAAAATTCACATTTGCTGAATTTGGCGTACAGTTGATGTTTCCTGAGTTCTCCTAGTACAATCCTGAGATGCTCGGCGTGCTCTTCTGGTGTTTTGGAGTATATCAAAATATCATCGATGAATACCACAACAAACTTGTCCATATACTTCATAAATACTTTGTTCATGAGGTGAACAAAATATGCGGGGGCGTTGGTTAGCCCAAATGGCATTACTGTGAACTCATACAGTCCATATCTGGAAGTGAAGGCTGTCTTGGGAATATCTTCTGTTCGCACTTTTAATTGGTGGTATCCTGATCTCAAGTCAATTTTTGAGAAGACTTTGGCCTGTGCGAGCTGATCAAATAAATCATTTATTCGGGGCATTGGGTATTTGTTCTTGATTGTGACCATGTTAAGAGCTCGATAGTCAATACACAATCTCAGTGTTCCATCCTTTTTCTTGGCAAATAAAATTGGAGAACCCCACGGTGAGGAACTGGCTCGTATATATCCTTTCTCCAATAATTCTTTTATTTGCTTCTTCAATTCTACCAATTCGGATGGTGCCATTCTGTATGGTTTCTTGTAAATAGGAGTGGTTCCGGGTGCTAGCTCAATGCTGAATTCTATCTCTCGGTCCGGTGGCATGCCTGGTAGTTCTTCTAGAAATACGTCTGGAAATTCACATACTACTGGAACCTTGTTCAGCTCAGAAACGTCCACCTTGTTTAATCTCGGTTGCCGAGGTATTTGTCTCTCTTTGGCTGAAACTTTTATTTTCTCCCCGTGATGGTGTGTGAGAATCACGGTCCGGTTGAAGCAGTCAATAAAACCTTTGTTGGTGGTTAACCAATCCATCCCTAGGATGAAATCCAGTCCTTTACTTTCCAATACAATAAGGTTGGCGTAAAACTTCAATCCTTCAAATTCAATAACCACACCTTGACAGTAACTCTGGGTCACTTGCTTAATTCCAGGGGATTTGATGATCATTGATTTTTCCAAGGGAAGCATCGAAAAATTATTTTGCAAAGCAAAACTCTTCGAAATGAATGAGTGAGAAGCTCCAGAATCAAACAAAACCATGGCAGGTATTGTGTTGACAGGGTACGTACCGAGTATGATATCTGGGGTGTTCTGTGCTTCCTCTCGGGTCACGTGGTTCAGGTGACCTTTCCGGTGGTTGTTATTGGGGTTGAAATTGTTTCGCTTTGGTGCTGAATTATTCCCACCATTGTTAGGCTTCGGGGCTGAGTTCCTTGGCTTGGGGCACTGCTTGGCATAGTGCCCTTCTTCTCCACAAGCGTAACAAGTAACACCTGGGCGATAGGTGAACTCCTTGTCTCTTGCATGGAAATTCTTGATTGGGCGTGAATTATCCGTCGGGGTTTTGTGTCTTCCACCCTTCTGAAATTCCGTCTTGCTTCTGTGGTTGCGAGCAAAAGTAGTCTGGTCTCTTTTGCGTTTGCAGAAATCTTACAGGCTACGTCGCTCATTTTCCAGAGTAATGGCCTTATCCACCAGTGTTTTAAAATCTGGGAAGGTATGTACAACCAGCTGGCATTTAAGGGCGGGTGCCAGGCCTTCCAAGAATTTTTCCATCTTCTTGCTCTCGGTCATGCGCTCTTCATTGGCATAGCGAGACAGCAGAGTAAATTGGCTGTTGTATTCTGACACCGTCATGGTCCTTTGCTTGAGGTCACCAAATTCTCTCTTCTTGATTTTCATAACACTATTAGGAATGTGTGCCCCACGAAAACCTTCCTTGAAATCCTCCCAGGTTATTTCGTTTTCGTTGGGGTGCATGTGCAGGAAGTTTTCCCACCATGATGCAGCTGCTCCGGTGAGATAATGTGGTGCATACAATACTTTTTCACGGTCTGAACACTGTGCAATAATTAATTTTCTCTCCATGTCTCAAAGCCAGTCGTCGGCCTCAAGAGGCTTGTCAGTATGAGAAAATGTTGGAGGACGCGTCTTCTGTAACTCAGATAATTTGGATTGCTGCTGATACTGACCACGGTTACTTCCATATTGATGAATTGGTTCATCATTTCCAGTTGTTGTTGCTGACTCTGTTCATACAGACGACACACTTGGGTAAATGTTGTTTCACTGTCCTGTTGACTTGTCTGTCCCTGAGTGAAATTGTGGTTTGGCGGTGTGCCATAATTTTCTTCTGGCTGATTTGGCATGGAGCGCGTCCAAGGACGAGACATCTTTCACTCTGGGGATATATTTTGTGAAACTCGTAAGACAAGAAAGAGAGTCGCAAAAGTCAAATAAATCACACATAAAGAAAATTTTAAAACTCCAGGATATTTTTTTGAAAATACACGGTTACGCGCGGAGAAGGACTATTACATATCTTACACGCAAGCATAATTATACATTACATCACTCAGGATATGCGTACATAATCCTGACATGTTATTTAGGCTAGTGCACTTCCTCAGATCCTACATGATGCGCAAACAGGCTACTTCTCACAACCTATGTACATATAAACATATTACACAAGTTGGTACATCGCATGGCGTCTACGCGTACTCAGTCGGAGATGGTGAGGATCTCCCTTGGCCTGCCGAGGGTGAGACGCAGTGACGCTGGGGAATCAACCTCCTCCTCGCTAATAGGTTCCAGATGAGGAACGCTGCGCTGAGCTGATGGAGCAGGTGCCATAGG
The DNA here is from genome assembly GCF_018294505.1 of Triticum aestivum. NCBI lineage: Eukaryota > Viridiplantae > Streptophyta > Magnoliopsida > Poales > Poaceae > Triticum > Triticum aestivum. The sequence goes on from NC_057804.1 coordinate 71,738,052, forward strand.
CAGAGTAACCTGAATATGAATGGGCGAAATAGGTGGGGTAGCACGTGTGGGAGTGGGTGCAATGAGTGGTGCGGCGCGAACGGGAGTGGGTGCAATAGCCTGGTTAAATTCCTCAGTGGTAGGAAGACGACAAGCAGTGGCGAGAATGGTAGGTGAATGGGAAGCTGAGGACGAGATAAAAGTCAGCGGTGGAGCGGTGTGCAGGAGTTCCCTCCTGTTGGCAGCACAGCCATGAACTGAGTCCATGCGGGCAGCTACGAGGTCGTCCACCATGCTGTCGAAGGCTGCCTCCAGGGCTCGGAGGTACTCGACAAGCATCTCAAAGGCCTCGTCTCGCTCTCCTCTGGGGCAAGAGAATGAGTAGTGACAGGTGTAAGGCACGTGGCATGGAAGGTAGCGGTAGCGACGGGTCTTCATTGCAGGAAGGACATCCCGAAGACGAGCTATCGCCTCGCGGGCAGCCATCTGCATAGCATGCCTCTCTGTAGGCATGGCTCTCCCCAAGAATCAGAAGCGGCGTATCTCAGCACGCCCTCCCCTGAATTGCATCGCGGCCTGGTGCGTGGTCAGACTGTCGTTGATCTTGTGTAGATAAAGTGTGAAGACTAGGCGCACGGATGGCCCCATCGCGACCTGAACGATGAAGGAGAGGAGTTTGACGAACGCCTCAGGCACGTTGGCGAACATCTGTGACTCACATTCGTTGCTAGCCATCTACAAAAGTAGGCAAAAATTCTGAATGATCAGATCATAAATTTTATGCTGACTGTCAGAAAAATGACTACATTTGTAAAAACATGAATAAACTCTATCAAGCTAATAACCAATTAGCGATCGCACCTAGTGGCTTCCTACAATCAGCCTGGCTCTGGTACCAAGTCTGTCACGACCGACTTTTCCAATAAAATGCTTATTGAGAAAATTGATCTTTAGTTCCCAGTATAGGAAAAGTTATCCTCACTGGTAGACAAATACTTGATAAACAGAAGACCAGTAGCATAAATATATTACAGGGTTGAGCTGAGGCTGCTCAACAAATCATTACAAACTCGCCAATATTTTACATAAGGGCGGTTATGACACAGGGGTGTGGTGGCATGCTACTAGCTCGAGGTAAAAGTGGTGGTGGATAACTTGACTCCTAACTGGCAGCTCATCGAGCGTCGAGGTGAGGCTCGATGAATTTATTCTGGGGTGGCGGAAGCGGATATGATACAGTGACCAAAGCAGGATCGCACGGGACTGACTGGGACTCCTCTAGGCGTCGGACTCGCTATCGAACTCTTCATCCATGAGATCGCCTTCATCAACATCTAGCCAAATCAACAAGCCAGGTGAGTACTTTGAAAGTACTCGCAAGACAGTTCGGACAAAAGATATAATAAATGTATGCATGAATGCATCATGAACAAAAATAATGATGCTCATCCCAATAATAATATTTTTGCATGACTAGATAAATGAAACAAATAACTGAAAACTGATCGGGTGTCTGGAGCGATGCCTCGAAAGGTAAACAAATAAAACTCATGCCGCAGTCGGGCCTCTAAGCGACACCACATAAAGGGCTTATAAAAGAAATGTCGCAGTCGGGCGTCTTAGCGACACCACATAAAGGGCTTATAAAAGAAATGCCACAGTCAGACGTCTGGGCGACATCACATAAAGGGCTTTAAAAGAAATGCCACAGTCGGACGTCTGGGCGACATCACATAAAGGGCTTTAAAAGAAATGCCACAGTCGGGCGTCTTAGCGACACCACATAAAGGGCTTTAAAAGAAATGCCACAATCGGGCGTCTTAGCGACACCACATAAAGGGCTTTAAAAGAAATGCCACAATCGGGCGTCTTAGCGACATCACATAAAGGGCTTATAATAAATGTAAATAACAAGTATGCCACCGTCGAACGTCTGAGCGACATCACAGACAGGGCTTATAACAAATGTAAATAACAAGTATGCCACCGTCGGACGTCTGAGCGACATCACAGACAGGGCTTATAACAAATGTAAATAACAAGTATTCCACCGTCGGACGTCTGAGTGACATCACAGACAGGGCTTATAACAAATGTAAATAACAAGATTAGTCCATCCACAAGAATAAAATTTTAACCGGATTTCACACACATGTATTCCACCGGAGTTTTGTCACTGAGACTGATATCTGACAAGATAAGATGAATACAGTACTTGGACAAGTACAAGATGATTTAGAAAATTTGTGACTCTGCAGAGTTTGTACTAACTGACCACAGCCAACGGATTTCCGTAGTCACGAAGGACTAGTTCCGTTTATGGTATTTCGGTAGAAACACATTTAACCAGTACACACCCATTCCACCTCACGATGCCAGGAATCACCCTAGACAACGTTCAAGAAAAACTTTGAGACGGGGAGGTCACAACCTCGAATAGCATGGGATCAAATTTCTATACGCGCGCTCTAAGGGGTGCCCCCCTCTCGGTCCCAACCGGAAACACCCATGCCCCCTGACCGGATGACGGGCTTTAATCCAGGGCCATGGAACCCTCATCCCGGCCTCTCTATTTGGTGTGTACCAGGAAAACGATTTGCAACTTACTAAGCCATATTCCTTTCGGAAAACATGTGGCAGTACAGGAAGGAAATGAATGGGAATGTGATTTGATTCACGATGACACTGAAGTCAAATAGACTGGCATAAGACTGGCATGCCACAACATTGCCATCTTACCCATCCTCATGCCATCACATGGCCATGCAAATATGTATCCAACAACATATGACTTTCCGAAACTTACTTTCCACTTTTGTGCATGAAGTATAACATTCAAAGAAATGTTCATAAGTATGCCATGAAACTCCTAAAATGCAAACGTTCAACAAACACTCATCATATCAAGAGTTCAAACATGCTTGCCTGGTTCGGAGTAGTCGGAGCCTAACTGGGTGAAGTTCGCAGCTCCGTCACCTCCTCCGGTATCTACGGTATAAGAAAAAAAATATGCACGTAACGTAAATACCGTGAGTGTACAGGAAAGTGTTCCAAATATTTTTCAAATAAATATGACAAAAAACTAGACAGAAAAAGAAAGATGACAGAAAAAGAATCAATCAAAAACCATTTTCTGTTTAGAAGTTATAAGAGTTTTGGTCCAAGGACCCATCTGTAATGAAACAGAAAACTCTCAAGGGCCTAAGCAGAAAAGTCCAGAAAACGGTTCGTTTAAAAGAAAAGAACTGAGAGGCTGACAGGCGGGCTCCACCCGTCAGGTATGAATATTCAAAAGAGGGAAACAGGGCTCGACGGCGCCCGAGAGCTGCGGTGGTCGCCGGCGGCGATCCACTGCGAGGCAGGGGGATCGGGGGTTACCTTCGTGTTCAGTGCACCTTTCCGCGTCGTTGGGTGGTGGTGGTGGTCGCCGGCGAGCACTGTGTCGACGGCGGCCCTTTCTCCGGCGGACGGTGGTTCGGGTCGTCGTGGGCCTTGTCGGAGAGAGCTGCTAGGATCAAATTGGAGTGGGGTTAGACTCCTAGAGGTGGTACGAGGCTACTGGCAAGAGTAGGGCGGCGGAGGAGTTCTCACCGAAGAGAACGTTGCCGGAGCCCGAGGCAGACGGAGGTGGCCGGAGTTGAGGAGGAAGGGCCCCTCGAGGCTCTTCCAGTGGCTAGGCGGGGTCTGGTGAGGTGGTGGAGTTGTGCGGGGGCGAGAGCAAGCTCGGGGGGTGCTATTTATAGCCGGCCCAAGGCGGTTGCCGTGAACGGATAAGTCCGGCGAGCGATTACGGCGGTGCTGTGGGTGGACGGTCGGCTTAGGGGCTTGATCATCATCTAGATGAAGCACTGGTGCCATCCCAGTGTCCAACTCAGCAAGGGAGGGAGGATTACGGCCTGTCCTCGACGAAATGGCCGCACGGCACGTCGGCGGCAGAGAACGCGCTCTGCGCGTGCCAAGCCACGGCGACGGTGCTGCATGCATGCGCTGGCAAGGAGATGGCCACGCGGAGCTCTCAGGAGGTTTGGGCGGCGCCGAACGGCGTTATGCCGCAGGGTTGCCCCCTGTCGGCCGTTACGGTGGTTCTACCGCCGCAAGACACGCCGGCGTAGGCGGGCCAGGGCGCCACCGACGCCAGGAACGAGCCAAGCGCGCGTATGGAGCTCCGGACAAGGAGGAGGGGCTGTGAGCAACGTGCCAAGTGCACAGTTTACATGTGACTGAAACTCTGACGAAGAAACGACACTGAAATCTGAATTTTTCTGAATATGAACAGTAACAGTGCATGCCAGGTGTTCGACAGAATGATTTTGGCATGTGGGGATTTTTCCTTGAGCTGGTTTTTGGTGGAGTGGTCTCTCATTGCAACTAGAGGTTGCCTGAATTTTGGTGGAATATTTGGAGGAGTGGAGATATGAATTTCACCAAATTTGACAAATCTGGTCCAAACTTGCAGAGGGTGAAATTTGAAAATTTTGAAAAGAAGAAGAGTAGATCTTGATGGTTCTAGGTTGTGGGTACCAAGGACCATCCAGGGGAGTTGAGTTGAGACCAAAAACCAAAGGCATTAAGGTACTTGCTTTGCAAATCACCTAGGTTCAAAATAAAAGACAGAATTGTTTTGGGAAAAGAAATAAATGGAATAAAATCCAAAAATGGATTTTATTAGTTTGGACAGAATGTTTGGGTTGTTCCAAAGTGGAAGGAGGGGTTTTGGGGAAGTTTTACCATAAGAGGCATGGTAAAACAAGAATGGATCAAAAGAAATAAAAGCCCAAAACCAAAAAGGTTTTCTTTTTAGAAGAAACTAAATCCAAGAAAAGATTTTTGAGAGGGCAAACTTAGGAGAGGGTTTTTAAGAAGGGTTTAAATGACCTTCTTCAAACCAAGCAAGGCTCTTCCTGAAAACAAAACCACAAAAAATTTGGAGTGTCACACCGGGCAGGCCTGCCGCGGCCCGGCGCCCTAATCTGGTGAGGTCATTGTCCGCTACAAGTTAGTCTATTTTTTATAGTATATTTAGTTGAACAAGCGAAATATCGTTCGTTTTATGTATATTATATCCAAACTTGAGTGAACCTTGGTCTGTTTGCATGAGATTTATCCTATTTATTGAAATACGGTTTGAAATGTACATGGACATGATTGAATTATGAAAAAAGTCCATTTTACTACCCTGAATAAAGTGGGTGGTTCACTTTACCCCCTGATCAATATTTCCGCTTCTCCTAGCCCCCAAACAAACCCAAACCGGACAAAACACCACCTGACTGGTTTGTCTCGACCCGCTGTTGATGTGGCAGTAGTCAACGGCGGTATTTGACCAGTGGGGCCCACTCGTCAGGTGACCCATCAATGTCTCCTGGCGGCGTTGTAGGTGGTTGTGGTGGCGCGGCTGACCGGAGCAGCAGCTATGGGCACAGACCGGAGGTGGAGGCCGATGGTGGGGTCGCTGGACGGCGGCGAGGTGCTGCAGGAGGCCCGGAGGTGGCCGGCGGCGAGCTCCTGGTTGGAGCAGGAGCGGTGAAGCGGGACTTGGCGCTGGAGCGAGCGTCGTCCTCCTGGCGGCGCAGTGCAGCTCGGGCGCTGCGGTTTGGGGAGGATGGCGGGCGCGGCTTCCGGTGGCGAGGAGGAGATGGGGAGCATTCGGATCCGGGCGAGGAAGGCCGGTTCTCACCGGAATCGGCGCTGGCGGCGGCGGACGGAGCTCCATGGCGGCTCCTGGTGCTCCTGCGAGAAGAGAGGAGAGAGAGACGCGAGGGAAGGAAAGAGAGAGAGAAGAAGAGAGAGGGCAGGGAGAAAGAGTGGCGGCGCGACTGGAGCTGCTGCTGATGCGGGCGCTCGCCGGCTGCGGCAGGGAGCCACCGGCGTGAGGAGGAGGGAGCTCGTGGGATCTGAGGGCACTGTGGTCGGCCGAACAATGTCCGGGGACACATGAGCAAATGTCCAGGGGGCATTTTGGACGATTATGGGTCAAAACCACCGTTGACTAGTGCCACGTCAGCAGGAAGTCGAGAGAAACCACCCAGGGGTCTCTTTTAACCGGTATGGGTTTGTTCAGGGGGTGAAGGGAGCAGAAATATTGATCAGGGGGTAAAGTGAACCACACACTTTATTCAGGGTAGTAAAATGGACTTTTATCGGCTCTTGTCGCTCTTCGTGGACACGTGTCCGGTTTAGGGGTCAGGTTGGAGATGCCCCTAACTCGGAAAAAAAGGCTAGTACTTACTTAGCACAGAAGGAAAGGCTACATCAACCATGGCATGCACATAATGGGAAGAAAACGCCGCCGTCTTGCGTGTTGACGCCACGGGGATCACCTATTGTTCTTCTTGTAAATGGGTGAACCCAAAAATGTAGCCAGAAGTCGCAGGACCCCAGTCAAATGTGAAAAAACAGAAGAAACGAAACCATCGAAGGAAAAGAGAAAAAGGAACACAGCTTGAACCATAGGCACCACGTGCTAAAGGTGGTCAGCACCCAGCAAGCAACCCAGAGTTGATAGAAGCAAAAAAAAGGTTGAACCATGCACAGTCGGCAATCCACGCCGGAACGACCAAAGGTAGCGGTTTTGCCGTGACAAGCAACGCGGCTCAGGGTGCAAGTGGGACGGGTTGCGGGCAGCTCGCATCCCGCGCTTTAACCCGCGAGCGGCCACACGGGAGACGTGGGTCGTGGTATGCGGGATACGCAGGCCGCCGCGACGCCGCCAGCCCGCCAACTATATGCATGTATCAAAGATTTTGCCAACACCCTCAAAAAACAAAAAATCGCCGATTGATGCGAGCTGATACACATGCATGCGTGAGCAATATTTGGTATTTGTACGCGGGCTATTTGCACGCGTGATCGAATCGACAACCATAGGCCGCAGCCAACAACAACAACAACAACGTGAGCGCGGTGGCGCCGTCGTCGCTGGCGGCCGTCCCTCTCGTCGGGCTCCGCGCCGCCCTGCCCTGCACCATCATGGGCGTCGTGTCCGTCTACGCGCCGCCGGCCCTCAACCGCCACCTCACCTTCCCCGCCTTCTCCTACGGCGTGACGGTCATCATCGTCACGGACGCCACGGTCGGCACCGCCCTGTGCGCACTCCACGTCACCGTCATGGGGGCCACCCCCTCCGTCCTAGCACTGTGGCTGGCGCACCGCACGGGCGCCACCGAGTCGGTGCTGGTCACGTCGGTCGTGGTGGCGCTGAGCACGTCCGCGGTGGCGCTGCCAGAGTCGCCGGGCACCGTGGCGAAGCGGATCTGGGGCAAATCATCATCATCTACGTGGCCAAGTTCAGGCGAGGGGACCACATGAGCCACGAGCTGGTGCTGGGGCAAGATCACGCGTGCAAATATACGGAAACAATAGCGCATACGTATAAATGTGTATGTACGCGGGCAAATTGCAGACGCTGCCGGACATCCGCATAAAGCCGCTTGACTTTTGCGCACAGCAGCGGGAGCCCACTTATGATGTGTTTAGCGGGGCGGCGTTGCCGGATTGGCGGGCAGCCCGCGCCGCTTGCACCCTGAAACGCGGCGGACGCAAGCACAATCGCCCCAGTCACGGGCACGGAAAGCGCACAGAAAGAGGGTGAGGGCGCCAGCCAATAGGATAGCGATAGGAATACACAAATAGCAATCTGACAAGTGACAACCATGAGCCACACAGCACAGCACAGCACAGCACAGCACAGCACAAGACACGCACATCGGTGAGAAATCTAGAAGCAACCGAACAATGGCAAAATGACTCACCAACTCAGGTCTTAAAGGATCTATAGAAGTTCTTTTGCTAATTCTTGGTGAACTAGCTTATCTTTAAGCTTAACTCCTAAAATTGTTCTTCTGCTAATTCTCACGTCCTTGTACACACAAAAAACACATTTCAAATATAATTTTGGCATTATTGCAGAAAAACGAAAAGGGAAAAACACTTTGGTCCTTTTGTTGAACAACATGCACGTGTTGCCATCTTGAGAACATTGTGGCTGGAGGGGGCACTAGGGAGGCGAGAGGTGTCGCGGTCACGATTTCCAGCCTCACGAACGCTTGAGGCCGTGACACGGGTGCTCACCGTGGCTCGGCTCGGGACAAGGTGCTGGCCAACACGGTGCGGGCGCCGGAGGCGACCGGTAGCCTTGTGGGAGGTGAGCTTCGGTGCGAGAGGAGGCTAGAGAGGTGGCAATGGCTGGGTGAAGCATTGGTGGCCATGAACTCAAACTTGATGGCAGGAGGTTGCGGCCGCGAGAATACGCTCGTGAAGTGGAGATAAGTGGCGACGCAATTGGGAATGGGTCAGGATGTAGAAGACGTGATCGCACGGCTGCTGCAACCAATGATAGCAATTGGGGAATGAAACTACCCCCCCCCCCCCCAAAAAAAGAAGCATCCGGATTGGAAGCGAACATAATTTCCCGGATTTTTGAACTCCGGAAACATTTTACGAGGGGGCGGGGGGGGGGGGGGGGGGGGGGGTAAAGAGCCTAGGGGATGGACCATAGATTCTATCTCCCAAGAGAGCGACAATGCGGATGAGATGGAGATGCTCTAAATATTAGTCCATATCAGCTGCTTCTACGAGTGATGTTTTGCCATTTTGGCTATATAGAGGAGAGTAAGGGAAGTTTTTTCTAAGAAAACGAAGAAAAAGAGAAATGTCCATATTGCTTATACGGAGGAATGGAAAGCCCCAAAATTTCTTGTGGGAGCATTGGTTGTTTCCTCCGCAAAGTTTTTCCTAAAACACCAAGTATCATAGACGTATATGTGCACACACATAGTGCATTTACATTACGTTCACCAAAAAATTGGAGAGGTAGAGCTTGAAGTGAAGTGTGTCTCGGCGACAACAGATACATTTACGATTAACGATAGTGTATATTGATAGGAGTTTGTTCCCATATTACATAATATCTTGTTTCCTCTCCTAACTCTATGCGGCTAGGGCAAACCTTTTTTCGGACCTCACCGGCGAGCCCATGGATTCCTCTCCCCTTTGTCTTTAGGTGGCCTGTGACGGGGATGGGAATCCCGGTTCCTCCACTTAGTAGTTTAGATTAAGGTTTTTTAGTCCTTGCAAGTACTACGCTCGGACGGATGGCGGCACTTCTTCTTCAAATTTGCCTTTCGGGTTTCGATCCTCCTCGAGTTCGTCCGTTTGGACATACTCGACGGACGAACTCGACGGATCTCCGGTGTAGATTCTTGTCGTCTTCTTGGAGCGTTGAGGTTAAGGTTTCTCCTCATGTAGCGAGATTTCGTGTCAGATGATCCAGATTTATGCAAAGGTTTAATAACAACGATTGCGGCTCCAGGGCGATGTCACTTAGGGGCACGTGCACGTGCCTGAAGACTTCCCGATTGTCATTGACGGGGTCATGACGGCTCCGGTAGGGGAGCAGCAACAATGGCATGTTGGCAGCTCGTTCTGCCGGCTATAGTGGTCGTGCAGTGGTCGCGGAATCTCGATGTAATTTTTATTATGTTTGAAATGTTTTGTACTTCTGAACGAGCTTTTATAATAGATCTGATCATTTCAGAGAGAAGAGAGAGAGAGAGAGAGAGTAATGACTGTGTATCAACACCGGCTGTAAAGCCCAAATTATTCTAGTGTATGGACTATTGTTGGCTGAATCAAATATACTTCATGAATTTGGCACTGCAAACTAATTTTAAGGATTGACCATACCCAGCATATTCCCCATTTAATTTCTTGATGAAATTAGCACAGCCAGACACAGCCCCTTTCTACTCCTCACCATAAGAATTAGTACCATCTGCGCGTCTTTTCAGGCCATTCTATCTGTCTTAAGAGTTTTTTCAATCGTAATGTTTCCTGAGACTTTCTCTGTTCTTTGTTGTTTCGTCTATTTGTGTGGCTTAGAGGGCGTCATCTCTTGCTTGTATGAGGTCAATTTTTTTTATATAACTTTGCATTATCATTTATTTAGTTCCAACGACTCGAGAAGTCGAGATTCACATGTCTTACTTTACTCGATGTATGTTCTTCCTTCTGTCTTCTTCAATTTTTCCGGCTGGATGTTATCATATGGTAGCTCGGATTAGGTTGTCTCAGAATTTGAAATTATCACGACCATTTCCCAGATATTCTATATGTTTAAAAAATATTAAAAACATTTTCAAATTTCATGTTAAAGAGTTTTGATTTTAGTCTAATAAATTGTAGGAGTAACTCTTAATTGTAGAAGAAAAAACTCATAATTATCACGACCATTTCCCAAGATATTCTATAATTGTAGGAGGAACTCTAAAATCAAAACTCCTCAAGAAATACTCGAAAGACTTCGGTAAAAAGGCTGCAATTGGACTGGAGCAACGATGTTGTCATCCTTTCACACCCGCACGAACATTACCAATAATAATTTTTGAAAGCACCTTGAGTCGCCCATCCAAAAAGATTAGAAGCCTTGATCGGTGAACGTACTTTGGCTGGGATGATCCCCTAGAAGTAAACCCGGGCATGGGCAGCCCGGCCCGACGACCCGGCCCAAGCCCGACCCGAAAAATCCGGGTCGGGCCGGGCCGGGCTTGACACTCGGGCCGGGCTCGGGCTTTGTTTTGCAGCCCGAAAGGTTGTTCAGGCTGGGCTCGGGCTTCTCTTTTTCCATTTTTCGGGCCGGGCTTTCGGGCTTCGGGCCGGGCTTGCACGTACACGTACAAAAAAACAGCGTTCGGGCCGGGCTTTCGGGTTTCGGGCTTGATTTTGGGCCGGGCTCGGGCTTGAAATTAGGGAGTATTTCGGGCTTTGGGCCGGGCTCGGGCTTGAGAAATGAAGGTCGGGCTTTTATAAGCCTGGCCCGAAACCCGGCCCGGCCCGACGTTTGCCCAAGTCTAAGTGCACAACGTCGGATCACAATATCTTCACCATGATGTGGATGTAACACTTTAGCTTCACAAAGAATCAAACCAATAAAATATGATGTTGACATGCCAACCTAAACTCATCAGATACCAACAATCGGATCTGCGAGGACTGGAAACTCTTTAACCTCATGGCACCGTCGCCAAAAGAACGAGAGCAAAATTTATTCCCACAAAATACGATGATCACTAGACGATGACGAAGAACGTAGCACTCCTGAAGATGCGAGGTCCGCCACCTCTCGGCGCAAAGACGGCAGCCAGAGGCGAGGGGGCGAAAAATTACTTGCGGCGGCGGCTGCAGCAAGGAAATCCTCGCTCGTTTACGTACTAACTTTTTCTTTTGTTAATTAAAAAAACTTTTTTTTTTGTTGTTCGGGGTAAGTGGGGAAATCTAGCGGTCGATTTGAGGCCTGACTACTGGAGGCCCATTTTGCCGCATCTTTTTGCCACTTACCCTGAAAAATTACTTGCGGCGGCGGCTGCAGCAAGGAAATCCTCGCTCGTTTACGTACTAACTTTTTCTTTTGTTAATTAAAAGAACCTTTTCTTTTGTTGTTCAGGGTAAGTGGGGAAATCTAGCGGTCGATTTGAGGCCTGACTACTGGAGGCCCATTTTGCCGCATCTTTTGCCATGGCCCAGGGACGGCCCGTTTGAACTTCATGCGCATGCATGCAGGTCATGTCCCCGGGACCTCCTATGTGCCGCTCTTTCGGCGAAGAGACGCAGTTTCGCACAGGCGGCCCCTGACTGGGCCGGCCCATGACCTTCGGTGAACATCTGTAGCTCCAAAAAAATCCCAGCGATCCCATGCCGCCAACAACGAGCCGCAACCAGCTGAGCTAGCGTGATTTTATGATTAGGTGACAGCGTCAACCTATAAGAACCAATAGACAGCGCAGATCCGAATTAATTTTGGAATTTTGAAAGCAGTTTTTTTAAAAAAAACTGAGTGTTTGTGAAACATAAACACTGTCCAAATTTGCGATTTGTTTTACAAAATTGAAACACTTTTCGAAATCATGAACACTTTTTTTCTGAAAACAGGAACCTTTTTGAAATTCCAAATGGAAATTGTAAAAACACGAACATTTTTTAAAACTCCCAAACAAAAGTTGAAAATACGAACAATTTTTAGAAAATTTTGAACAATTTTGAAAAGAGAACATATTTTTAAACACAAAAAAATTTAAAACATGAACATTTTTTGAAAATGGGAACATTTTCTGAAACGTTATGAAATTTTTTAGCAGAAACATTCCGAACATTTTTTTAGTATGTGAACATTTTTTGTATTTATGAACAAATATTGCAAACACAATATTTGAATATTGATCGATATTTAGAAGCAATAATATTTCTTGAAATTTCAGAACATTTTTCAAACTAAAATAACGTTGAAAAATATAAAAACAAATAGTACACAAACAATGTTGAAAAGTGCGAACATTTTTCGAATTTACGAACAAAATTTGAAAACACAACCTTTGTTGAATTTTCATCATTTTTATAAAACCACGAACATTTTTTTTAATTTTAGAACATTTCTGAAAGATGCGAACAACATTTGAATTTTCTGAACTTTGATGAATTTCTGAATTTTACTAAACTAGAATATTTTGTGAAAAAATGAAAAAAATTTGGAAAAGGCAAACATGTTTAGAATTTTCGAACATTTTTTGAACAAGAAAATGAAAATCAAAAAAATAGGAATGAAAAAAATAAGGAATCTAAAATACATAAAAAGGAAAGAAAAAGAAACAGGAAAAAACGAAAAGGAAAAAGGATAAGAAAGAAAACATGGTTTTGGATCTTCTAGAAGGTTCACAAAACCGAAATAAACCGGCTGAAAACCCGTGGAACATTCCCAAAACCGGAAACAGAAAGGTTTGCCTGCAGTCATGAGATGGGCCGGCCCTAATCGCTCGATGCGCATCTCTGCATGTGTGTTGCGGCGACAATTTGCCGCAACGTGCGGCAAATAGGAAATTCCCATGTCCCAGAGGGGGGGGGGGGGCATATGCCCCCTGTTCATGTTGATTTTTGTTCTGCAAATTGAAAATTTGGTGCTACCTCTTATTTAGGATTGTGCTCTAGAGGTGTAGTAGGATCTCTGCTATTGCTCTCTCTTCCTGACACGACTACTTACCACTGATGTTTGGTCGTTTTAGGGTTTCTCATGATGGATTTCGGACGGCTGGAGGTGGTCATGTTGGCTATCATGTTGATGCTTGCCGTTCGGGGGCCTTTTTCTGTTGCGGCCGACGCCCCCACTGTCCTCAAGCTGGAGCGGCACAACACACTGCCAGGAGGAGGAGTTGTTGAGCTCCGTGTGAACGGTACGGGACATTACATGTTTCATGGGTAAGTTTTTCGACTCCTTTGTTTACAAATTAATTCAGGGTGTGCATAATGCTAGGAACCTTGCATCACAACTACCTATATATAGTCGCTGGTTTCCATTTCCCCGAGAGATTCAAATGACCAACGTAGGGAAATTTGGAAGCAACGTAAGCCATCATGGCAAGAATTCCCGATGCTCCACTAATTCAACATAAACTACATTATGCCGACATAAGAATTCTCACTGCCATGTTAATCGTTGTGCCCGTAAGGATTGCCAGCTTTATTACACACATGCAAGAAAGCCGTGTCGTAATAAGGCTTAATGTTCCTACAAAGTCATGCCCCGGCCTAATGCATCGTAAACAGCCTACCGTACATGTAAAATGATGCATGAACTAAGAGACATTTAGTATACTACTTTGATAAGAAGAGAGTACACAATATTTGATGTGAAGCCTAGTTAGTATATACACACTCAAATCAGATACAGTTATAACCTCTCTTTTTTTGCGAGGATGTCCTCCTTCACATCAGCGGCTGCACTGTAGTAGCCTACTGCCTGATGAAAATGTTGTAAGTAGGACTGAATCTCAAATAAAGCCTGAAAGAAAATAAAGTAGTCAATAGAAAGACACCGAACATTTGAATTTTTTTAGAATAAGTAGCATACAATTATCAAAGATGATACGAACACGTGGATTCAAAGGAACAAGCATATGACAATGTATTAGAACTTTGTGTGTCGATTTATTAGATTAGAAGAAGCATGTACAAGGGTTTAGGTGCACAAAGCGGCCATTGCAGTGATCGCACATGGGTGGGCATCCCTAAATCACTATCGATCAACGGCCAGACTGAACTAGTGCACTCTCCAGATCGCTCTCATCTCTTTGGCGTGGCCTGACAAACAAATGAATACAACCAAGAATAAAATTCGAGCATAAGTCAATAGATAACTAAGTATGACTTATTCATGGTTTGTGTGACTTTAGCTTAAGGAGAATACGGTGAGGGTTGTGTGTCTGGAACTGTGTGTCCTCAGGTTTAAATACTCAGTGGCTCCAACCAGACGTACAACTGTCATAGTTGTTGAAACTGGTCTACCAAATCATTGTCTTCACCAAGCAACTGGTTCTATTTCATCAACTCTTTCATTTCCTCATTCATGTGTTGATGAACCTGATCATTATTGTTTGAAGACTTTGACTGAAGACTTTCTCTATTTTCTCAACCCTATTTCTTCAGTCATTTTGTCTTCGGCTACCTATCATGTTTTCACGCTACATGTACTTTGTGCTTGTTTTTCATCATGATCACTATGCTATTGCTCTGTTATGCTTCTACCTGAGTACTTATTTCGCTGCTAGTGTGTCGTTGCTAAGGAAATTCCTCACCTTAAATTTCCTAAGTGAAGAATTTGTAAAAATCGCCTATTCAACCCCCCCCCCCCCCTAGTTGATATAACGCACCTTCAAATTTTTTGCTTAGGTAATTAGTGAGAGAACTCCACAGTATAAATCAGAGTGCACAAAAGTCTCAGTTTTTTTGTAGCTATTCAAAATGAGGTAAAGTTTTTTGTTTGGACCTTCTTTTGCGGTATAAATTAGAATTGAGCAAAATATGTGTCATACAATTTTGTTGGATTTTGTCTAGCTATTAAAAATGAGGTCCAAACAAGAATTTTTAAGTGTTGAGGTGTGACAAAAAAATACTGGGCCATTTTGGCCTAATTGGAGGCTGTTAAGGCCCAGTCGGAGTCTGTTTTTATCTTGCAGGGGGACTGTTCACGCGGGGGCCTGGGGCGATTTCGGGGGTCCCATGTAGTTGTCACGTCAGGGGTTCGTGCTACAAGTAGATCCTATCGAACGATTTCGTTCAAATGTTCATTCCTCCCCTGGCGAACCTTTCGTTCGGTCCGGGAGATCTCCAAATCGAACGTCATGTGGACATCGGGGTCCCTTTTTTTTGCGGGGATTTTCTGTTACAGGTATTGGCCTCTCTATCCCTTATGTATACATGCATGACTGATCTGTTATGCTGGAATGGCGCGGTGCTGTAGTTGACAACATCCATCGCATTAAAGTAGAGCCAAGACGGGACATGCTCTGTTATACCGGAACTGCGCACGGGTGCGGAGGACGACCAATACGTACCATGCAAAATACATGTAGTCTCGTACATCAACGTCGCCCCGGATAATTTGTTCAATCGATATTTAACTTTTTGGTTCAGAGCACTTTGATTCTTTGGCCACATGGCTTGTGTACGTGATGCCTTTCTATGTGATGTTTTTTGCTCAGAAGAGTGGAAATTTAATTCATTCTGAAGCACCACTAAGTGCTCATTTCAACCATTCAGTACTCTTTATATATACTCACACATCCCTTCATACATCCGTATTAGACAAATCTAACACAAGTAATTTGGGATGGAGGTAACACTATCCAAAAGCTTTTAGGAAGATGGATTTTTCTTCGATTCATGTAGTACCATTTGCCATACATAGATCATCTTTCTCTACTATCTGATTCTTCCCATGTAGATGTTGGGGAGAATTTTCCTTGCTTTGTTGAACAAATATAAACTACGTAGTGTAATCTTCTTCCCATGTAGTGTAACCTCAATCTCTGAATGATGCTGGTTTAAGATGAGACGATAATCTACGTTGAATAATGATGTTAGTCTAAATCCAACGTTGTGTAATCTCTGAATCTTCCCACGTAGATACATAGATATCATTGTGCATGGCTCATCTAGGTTGTGACTGTTACATTATGAATTTCATCCAAATATCCATCGCTACTCCATGCCTATGCTTTCATAATATTGTCTTTGCTCAAGTTACTATTATTGTTGATGTTACACTTGTTACAAAGTTGCTACCTTTATTGTTACTATTGCTCTGTTGTTTCCACTGTTATCATATTATTGTGCTATTAATAAATTGCTGCAAGGAAGTGACTTCTCAGTTATGGTCGAATTGACAACTCAACTACTATGGCTTATAAATACTTTTTGGCTCCCCTATATGGAATCAATAAATTTGGGTGAAATACTACCCTCGAAGACTGTTGCGACCCCCTGTACTTGTGGACCATCACACTACTAGGCCCAAATCATCGTATCCGAGGGCTTGACTTGCGTGCCGTGAAAATTCGACATGAATTCGATCTCTAGGCTATCCCATGTATCGATCGAGTTCGGCGGTAAGGAGTGTAGCCAGCACCAAGCAGATCCTTTCAACTTTAAAGGAAGATATTTTATGAAGGATTTTATTTTTCACTATTCACTAAATATGGAGGATTTTATTCCTGGCAATTAATAGTAGATGATAGTAGATGATAAGCCGCCAGCTCAACGCAATTAATGATTACTAAACATAGACCAAATTGGTTGGCTATATATATACAAACATATAGCAGTTAGCAAGTATACGGTTGTCATTCATATGTAAAAAAAATCCTTGCAAACTAAGACTACTCGTATTAGAAAGGAGAAAGCTTATATTACCGTGGAGAGAAGCAAGGTGATTACGCTTGTGATGGTCATCCTTCCATGCCTCATAATATTTTCTCAGGAGATCAGGAGGCGGCTCCCGCGACTAGGCGGGCGCTAGGGTTTCCCCTGCTCCCCTCCCGCCGCCGCTGGCCGTCGGCCTCGCCCCCCGCCTCCGCCCCCCTTCCGCCCTTCCCTTCCTCCGTCTAGGCCGCCTCGCGCCGCCTCCCCGGGAGGTGGCCGGGGCGGAGCTCGCGCCCCTCGCCCGCAGGTCCCCTCCTCCCCCGTCTCCCCCCGCCACCGTCGGCGGGCGCCCCCGGCGCTGGCCCGGGTGGTGCCGGCGGCAGCGGGCCCTCCAGTCCCCGCGCGCGCGTGCTCCCTTCCCGGGGCAGGGAGGCGGCGGCAGTGCAGCCCGACTTGGCTGCGGTCCGGCGGCCCTGCGACGGCGGCCGGCAGCAGGCATGGTAACGGCGCCGCTCCTTGGCGGCGGGACGGCGTGGCGGTGCTGGGTGGCCGTCGACGCGCCCCCGAACTAGATTTGGGCTTGACGGGCCCCATCTGGGCCCTAGCGGGCCGGCCCCCTGGCGTGGTCTCGTTGTATGTGGCGCGGTGAGGAGGAGGAGCGGCTCGGACATGGGGCGTCGGCGCCGACGACGTGCCGGCAGTAGCGCGAAGGCGGGAGCTTTACGGGCCCACGAGGGCTCGGCCGGGCCTGTGGGCGTACGGGCCTGGTGTGCTCCTGCTATTGCGTCCGGACGGCTACCGTCGCTGACGGTGGAGGTGGGGCCCTCCCACGTGCCGATGGTGCTGATGCCCTAGTCCCGGCTCTGATTCTTCGCCGTGTTGTCCTCACTTCGCGGTGCCGTGGTGAGACGGCGTGGAGGCCTCATGACCGCGTTGGCACAGGGTGGTGGTTGGTTTGGTGGCGAGATCCGGAGCGCCCGAGGTGCGGGTTGGGATCGGGGGAAACCCCTGTCGGCGTGGCCGACTCCAGCGCGGTGGCGCCTGTGGGTGCCACCTGACCTTCCGGGAGGGCGTCGGGGGCTACCCTTCCTCTCGCCTCGTCGTGTACCGAGGGAAACCCTTGGCAGCAACGTCGTCATCGTCGCGTTCCTTCTTGGAGGTGTTGATTGGTGCCGGCGCTTCGGAGTCTTGGAGCCTAGTGGATGAGCCCGGTGGGCGCAGCGATCGCGAGGCTTCTTCGTTTTTGTTGATCCGCCGTTGTCAGCATTTGTTTCTTTTGCTCTTTCTCTGTTGTTTCTTTTGGGCGTGACTGTGCTGCTTCCGCCCCAGCACCTATCCCTGTATGGTTCGGTTGGTTGCTTTGTATACAAAGCGGGGGGAAACCCTTTTTCGGTAATATTTTCTCAGGGTGAGTACCCAACAACAATTAGTTGAACTTCTCGTAAACATATTGGTTAGTTTTATATGATTTTGGGCAAAATCCCATTGACAACCATTACTAAGTTATTTTGAAATTTTGTATAATTTTTTGTAATACCTAATTGAATGAAAACACACTTATTTGCATATGCTCAAGCAACTGATCAGGTCGATAGCGGCAAGATCGAGTTATGCATATGCCCAGAGAAAGATCCACCATGCCCAAATGGTTTGTGCTTCTGTTGTGCACTGGAGCAAGAACGTTGCTTTAGGTCTAGGAAAGAATGCATTTGTGAACCTGGTTGCCACCAGCCTCCTTCAGATGCAACCTACCCCCGTCCCCTCTCTTTGCCTTAAAACACTGTTTTAGATTGTTGTGATGAAAAGTATTGTCATGAATATATTGGAGTAAAGAAATAAGTTATAATCATCGCATGGTTAGCTTTATGTTCCTTTGGATTGAGTTGATATATAGTCATATTGTTATGTTTCCAAAGTGTAGCCTGGGCTATATATGCCATGAACTGCTGGGAGTATGAACTTTTTTAAGGTATATTTTCCTGATTGGCACAAAAGTACTAACCATTCTAGCAGAAGACCATTGCACTAGGACCATGGAGAATGATAAAAAAGGTTAAGCTCCCGACTGTGGCTTCTCATTTGCGATCTTGCATCGTGCCCTCCCTTGGAAAATAAACTAGATATATGGTTATGTTATACATTGACTTTGAGCGGTACTCCTTCGGTTCCATAATTATTGTCATGGTTTTAGTTAAAATTTGAACTAAAACCACGTCAATAATTATGGAACGGAGGGAATACAAGGCTAAATATTTTCCGAATGGATACAAGTTTTTTTATTCATGCATAATGTTTGGATGGAGTTCTTTATCAGCTGACCATCTGCTCGCCTCAGACTTAAGCCCAAATTTGGGTTTTGATTGGACTTTTCCTTTCCTGCAAATTCAGTGTGACCGAGCCTGAGTTTGTTTGAAGCACTGTTTAAACTTGTAAATAGAATGTCACAAAAGCAAAATTTCCTACAAGCAAGAACTCCTTTGGAATCTATTCTCTACATTCCGAACACACCCTTACAGGTTGAACTCTAATTGTGCTACTACCACACTCTAATTTCTGAATCTAGAACACCATCAAAAGAATATATATTCCTTTTCGCAAAAAAAAAAATCCTACCTATTAAAACAACACGGAAAAATACATTTACCAGCGTCCTCACTCTGTCAGACTACCATCTTTTTTGCATTTATCATGGTTTGAGATTGCTAACCGGGTCTGCCACCCGATATCAGACTACCTATTGTGTCGATAATGGGTCATTTTGAATACATTGAGCGAATTTTTATAACTTGGAGGCATTTTTAAATATGTTCTGTCCTATCGAGTCGTACTGAAATTTGAAGCAGTGCATAGGATGGGATATGGAACACAGCAATGTACAGCTTATGACGTGCCTCGATGCAGTCGGATCAATCAGCAACCATATACGAGTATTAGACGGCATTAGAGTCAGAAGTAGAGTTCGATATTTCCTCTCAAGTTCGATACTAGAAAGTGGTTGAGCAAACACCCAACAGTCTAAACGGACGCACATAAAGTTGTTCAGGAGTGGACGCACATAAACACTTTCGTAATAATAGTACTGTAGCTAGTATCATGCATGCTAACTACTACTCCCTTCGTCCGGAAATACTTGTCATCAAAATGAATAAAAGGGGATGTATCTAGATGTATATTAGTTCTAGATACATCCCTTTTTATCTATTTTGATGACAAGTATTTTCGGACGGAGAGAGTACCTTTGTTCCAAAATATTTGTCTTTTTAAATTTTTCAAATGGACTACCACATACGGATGTATATAGACATATTTTAGAGTGTAGATTCACTCATTTTGCTCCGTATCTAGTCACTTGTTGAAATTCCTAGAAAGACAAATATTTAGGAACGGAGGGAGTAGATAATTTTAATGAGGTGTCATAAAATTAAATAAAAAAAAGAGCATTGAGTATCATATCATAATACCGTATCATAATAAATGTTATGCTAATATGTGTCATGCATGGCAATAAATAAAATATTACATGATACTAATATAAGATACTATGCATTAGGGAGGTAGTATCATACACTAGTATCATATGCATGATACTAGTATATGATACTCCTCATTACAACCAGCCTAAACTGAGCTGCCCTTTTTAATACGAAATATTAAAAAGCAGATACAGACTCGCCGGGCTTCTGCACTACTAGGGCCAAATCATCGTATCAGGGCTTGATGTACGTGCCCTGGAAATTCGACAGTAATCCAGTCTCTAGGCTATCCCATGTATCGATCGAGTTCGGTGGTAAGGTGTGTAGCCAGTGCCAAGCAGAGCCTTTCAGCTTTAAAGGTAGATATTTTATGAAAGATTTTATTATTCACTATTCACTAAATATGGAGGATTTCCTTCGTAGCAATTAATAGTAGATGATAAGCCGTCAGCTCAACACAATTAATTATTACTAAACATAGACCGAATTGGTTGGCTATATATACAAACATATAGCAGTTAGCAAGTATACGGTTGTCACTTGTCAGCCATATGCAAAAAATCCTTACAAACTAAGACTATTCGTATCAGAAAGGAGAAAGTTTACATATTACTATGGAGAGAAGCAAGGTGTCGCTTGTGATGATTATCCTTCCGTGCCTCTTAATATTTTCTCAGGGTGAGTACCCAACAACAATTAGTTGAACTTCTCGTAAAGATATTGGTTAGATTTATATAATTGTGGGCAATCTCATTGAGAACCATTACTAAGTTATTTTGAAATCCTGTATAATTTTTCGTAATACCTAACTGAATGAGAACACACTTATTTGCATATGCAGCTCAACCAACTAATCAGGTGGATAGCAGCAAGATCGCAATATGCCTATGACAAGAGAATACTCCACCCTGCCCAAATAATTTGTGCTTCTGTTGTGTACTGGAGCAAGAACTTTGCTTTAGGTCCAGGAAAGAATGCATTTGTGGTTCTGCTTGCGGCCACCCTCCTTTAGATGCAACTTACCCTCATCCCCTCTCTTTGCCTTAAAACACTGTTTCAGATTGTTGCGATGAAAAGTATTGTCATGAATATCTTGAACTTGAAGTAAAAGAAATAAGTTATAATCATCGCATGGTTAGCGTTATGCCATGAACTATTGGGAGTATGAACTTTTTAAGGTATGTTTTCGTGATTGGCACAAACAAAAAAATACTAACCATTCTAGCGGAAGACCACTGCACTAGGACCATGGAGAATGAGAAAAAGGTTGAGCTCCCGATTGTAGTTTCTCATTTGCAATCTTCCATCATGCCCTCCCTTGGAAAATAAATTAGATATGGTTATCTTATATACATTGACTTAAAGTGCTACAAGGCTAAATATTTTCTGAACGGATAAGAAATATTCCCTCTGTAAACTAATATAAGATATTTTAGATCACTACTACATAGGGAGTATTTCTTATTCATGCATAGTGTATTCATGAAGTTCTTTATCAGCTGACCATCCCGCCCCGCCTTGGGCCAAGCCCAAACATGGGTTCCCACTGGACTTTTCCTTTCCTGGTTTCGTTTGAAGCACTATTAAACATCTTGTAAATAGAATTGTCACAAAAGCAAAATTTCCAACAAGGAAGAACTCATTTGGTGTTCCTCATAAAAAAAGAAAAAAAAAAGAGAGGAAGAACTCGTTTGGAATCCTGCATATATTCTCTATGTTCCGAACACACCCTTACAGGTTTAACTGTTATTGTGCTACTGCCTAGAGTCATACTGAAATTAATTTGAAGCAGCGCATAGGATGGGATATGGAACACAGCAATGTACAGCTTATGACGTGCCTCGTTGCAGTCTGATCAATCAGCAATCATATGGGAGTATTAGACGGCATTAGAGGCAGAAGTAGAGTTCAATATTTCCTCTCAAGTTCTATACTAGAAAGTCGTTGAGCAAACACCCAGCAGCAGCCTAGACGGACGCACATAAAGTTGTTCAGGAGTGGACTCTCTCATGGTAGGGTATCAGAGAGTTAAAGCCATACAGACCATAGGTAGTAGTCAATAGGAACAACAGGGACGGTGTCGACTTGGATGCTTGAGCTACAGAAATACGCCCGATTTGCAAATGATATGGACCCTCATCGCAAGGCCTCTCGTGCGCCGCTCTGCCATTTTGAAGAGGCAGATATCTCCCAGCTGCAGGTTATTGTCACAGGCAAACTTTGACCAGCCTCTGTAAATGATCTTCCTACTTCCTTTGATGTGTAATGTCGTGTGCCACTCCTTGTCCTCCAGCTCAAGTATGAGAGTTTGATCTCTGCCTGGAAGAGTTGAAGCATATTCCCTGCAGAATTCCTAGTTTAAAGAGTAGAAGTGTCAATGGCAACTGAAACAATTGACTATTTCATGTTAATGCATAATTCAGTGGATAAGGGGTGGGATATGCATGCAAGTTTTGCAATGTAATTGCAGAAGTGGGTCTTAAAAATTCATGAACTAGAGACAGAGCCGCATCCATATTTTTTGACATCTGGGGGTCACATCCATATTAGTAATTCTGCAAAAGAGTGAGTGTTTAAACGCACCAGAGAAAAGAGGTTGCCACTAACACAGCTTTTGGTCATCACTGCCACATAGATAGGAAGTTCAGATCCAATTGCTTGGACTTTCTCCTGAACTTTCTTCTCCACACATCCGGTTAGAGTTATCCCTCTGGCTAAAATATAGGGAGGCCTATAAGGCCCCTGAAGATTGTCATTGTTGGAAATGGGATGTTTCAGCTTGTGAGTATCAGGTCCTGTAAACATAGGCCATGTTCTCATATGATGAGGATCGCATAACCACAAGTACTTGAAAATGTGATGAGGAAATGCATGGTAATTATACAGTGACCTGATTTTGTAGATGGGGATGACGCCGAAGCCATCTTCCGAGCTTTTGCATGAGAACCTGGTACCTGCTTCCGCCTCCCAGATGATCTTCCAGCATCTTCTCTCTCAGTGCGATCATCGTCAGAGCTGGTCAGATCAATAATTTCAACTGTACAAGGGCGTGCATCAGTAATCCAAACTGAACCTTCACCAGTCTTGGAGAAATTTTTTGTGTCCAAGCATGATGAGTTTTTCTCACAGCCACTTGGGTCCAGTGCAAGAACTTTGAGACGAGTTTTTCCCTTGCTATGGAAAATGAGGAGGTCGTTCAACTGTATGTGATTAGCAGCTACAAAAGCATCCCAATCAGATTGGAGGACAACTTGATCCTCGCTGTGCTTGCTAGCTCGAACATTGTATATGTTACCATCAGGGGCTTCTAGTTTGATAATAGCACTACCTGCCTCCTCTTTTAAATGGCTCACAAGCCTCAATGGTATGTTCTTCAGGAACAGAACAGAAGAAAGGTTAAAAAGATGCAATGCTGAAATGGGTTATGAATTGGAGTAACTAACATAACCAAGAAATGATATGGAAAAGATACAACTTACGATAGAGCAGTCCTTCACGTTGACATTAAGTTTCTTCATGATTGCCACATACAAAGGAATCTCAGACCTTATTTTGCGGGCTATTTCTACAACTTTCTCATCTTGTGATTTGGTTAGATGGCATCCAGTTGACATGGTATAGTCAAACTCAACTTGCGTCTGAACATGTCTTGGATTAGGCGCAGCTTGTCCTGCACATCAAATTTGGTACAATTGTCACAAATATATCGCAAAAAGATTCAACGTTTAAGAAGAAAAATCATCTAAAAGTCAGTTTGTTTTTCTTTTCTTGTTTGGGACACTGTTAAGACTGCTTCTACTTCATTAGTTAAAAAAGAAAAGAAAAGGAATCTAACCATTCAGCACATGATGATCACAAGGCTCACTGGGAGGAAAGATTCCAAAGATCTCTGAAGGTGATTGAAAGCAGGAAGCCATCTTCTCACAACCGTGTGAATTAAATATATGAATCTCAAAGTTGGAATTCCCATGGTAGATGAACAAGAATGTGTCATTTTCTTCTATATGGTGTGCAGTAACAAATGCATCCCAGCCAGACCGAAGAACTAGCTCGCCGAATTCCCAGGTCACCACAACATCATATGCCCTGCCATTAGGAGCGCTGAGTTTAATGGTGTCAGAGATCCTACTCCTCAAATGGGTTGAAAGTTCCCGTGGTATATGCTGTTGTAGGACAAAGAAGATAATAGATTAGAGTTATAAGTTTCACAATTCAAGCATTCTGGGGCATGAGTTTCAAATATTTGCAGGAAATGCATGCTCCATTTCAGATTTCAGGACTAATCAAATGACATGGAAAATTAACAAAATTAAACTCGTAGATTTTTTTTTATAAGAGGATGGCAGTAAATTCGTAGATTTGCAACACCACATTACAGGATTAACAAGCAAATTTATGCTTACGTGACACCAGCTACCAGATTGTCATTATGCTGAAATAGGACATTCCTGGTCGTTGACCAACAATATACTAAACTGCCAATTGTCTCATTCTACGTTCACAAACATTTTTCATCCAACAGTGTTTTCTGTTGCATCTTCTTATATTCTAAACCAATTATATTATCTTGATGCCAAACTATAACCAGGAAACTAAAAGTATATCCAAGAATGTGACATTGCAAGAAGAAACTAAGCACATGCCTTTATAGTTCTTTTTGTGAGGAAGAATGTTAACTCTTTAAATCATGGAAAGAATTGTTCAGCCAGTGCCTCTATTATCTAAAGCAATATCCAAAAAAGAAGAAGTTCTTGTATAGCCACTCCCTTAACTCCTTGACTTGTTAGCCAACACTATTGTTCTTTATCTATAGTCTCCTCTATTTTACCTTGAAAAATATTTGAACAACCTCTCATGGACAACAGATATTCAGAGCCCCAAAACCCTCAAAAAAGGTTCTTGTACATCCATTCCCTTACTCCTTAACTAGTTAGCCAACACCGGTGTTCTCATCTATAATCTCCTTCATTTTTCCTATAATCTCATAAAGCCACTGATATTGGGAGCCACCCCCCACCAAAACCCTCGATATAGCATAATGGGCAAACAAAAGAGAGGGGAGGATGCAGATCTAGAAGCAACAGTGGTTGAAATGAATTTGCAAAAGAATTTAACAGAAGGAGTCCGGAAGGGCAAACTGACGATGCTGTTCTTGAAATCACCCTTGGCTACAGCAGAAAATTGCTTCTTCTCGTCACCCATGTGTTCCCAGTAGTAATGATCCCTCCAGAAAGCACAGTTCTCACAATCCTCGTTCATCTCGCAGTACCCTGATCGATGATGCACAGCAAAACTGCTCAGAGATGAAATCGCCACTCGGTAATGAAGAGAGTCCGTATCAAGATTCAAGAACAAGGTGAGAGCAACATTACCTTGACCCTTCTTTTTCCCTGGTCTTTTGTTGCGTCGCCTCTCACAGGTCACAGCCCTCACAGTTCGAATCCTTGCTAGAGAGTGGATAGGAGCGGAGCCTATGCTGAATGGTATGTGTGTAGAGAGTGTAGGGGAGCGGAGCCTATGCTGTACCTGTGTCCATCCGATTGCCCATGGGTGAGGTCAGGGTCTCTGTTTACTGTGTCTGTGTGTGAGCTCTTGGGTAAAGTAGCTGCAGGCATTAAACCCCTAGGCCAAAAGAAGAGAGCACGGTACCTCTAGGCAAGTGAAGAGGACACAGCAGTAAAACAACTCTAGCGAACAGAAAAAAGCACAGTACCACTCTGTAGCCATCAGTTGCTGCTGGAAATTAAACAAAATTCAATCTTTTGCCCTAATCAATGGAATTTGGCAGCTCCCCTACCAACATTCAAGGAAAAAAAAAGGAAATTCAATGCTTCGGGCAGTTATGCACCA
This sequence comes from Triticum aestivum, assembly GCF_018294505.1. NCBI lineage: Eukaryota > Viridiplantae > Streptophyta > Magnoliopsida > Poales > Poaceae > Triticum > Triticum aestivum. The sequence goes on from NC_057804.1 coordinate 71,764,037, forward strand.
ACTGACCAAGATTTTGTCAGAAACCAGTATTGATGATTTTGATATCAAATGGTTATCCATTTAGGATAACAATAAAACTATAAACTACAAATGCTTTGCCTATCAAGGTAATATCTCACAGCCCATGGGTGAGGTCAGGGTCTCTGTTCTGTGCATGTGCGTGTGTGTGAGCTCTTGGGTAAAGTTGCTTTGAACTCCCAGGAAGAAACAGCCATAGTACCTCTAGGCAAGTAAAAAATGGACACAACAGTAAAAAGGGCTACCCACCACGGTAGGTGAAAACATCATCAGTTCGGACTCAAACTTGTTCTGGACACTGTTGTGTACATTTGTTACTGGAGATACTGCTTGTTAGTGTAAATCAACAAAGAACTAGTTTCAGTCTTCCTGCTTTTTTGCCTTTTCATAATTCATATTCCAGCAGATGTGAGATTTCAAACACATTGGAGAGTTGGAGTCCTATGAAAGGCTATATTTTCTTTACAGTTCTTTTCACATTCCTGGGGTCGGCCAAATGTTGTATGTACAAGGCAAACAGTTTTACACACAAGATCCCTTTGGGATGCACTACTGCGTAGGAAAACTTTTTTTTAGAGTAGGAAAACTCGAGGCACATTACACTGAATGGCAGTTATCTAAGCCAAACAAGCTCACAGCACTCAGTAGATTGGCGAACAAACTACCCGTTGAAGTTCATCGCAGTCCAGTGGTGGTTCTATGTTCTTCAAACCTAGGGGCACATCTGACTCTTACATGTAGCATTATAACTGAACCCAAACCCACCAAAAACAGGCTGTGGTCAGCCAAACACTATATGACCACCAAAAACTATCTCCGGAATTAAGCAACTACTTCGTTAAGTGGACAAGAAAGGTCAAATGCCTCAAAAAGGCATCAAACATAAGCTTCTCTACAAGCAATGGTCCTAACAAAACTAATTTGGGTTAGTTCACCATTCCCAGGGAATGGCTGCTGTTGCAGGGTTGAAACTGCAAGAGCCTGCATGCACAAGAACCTGAGAAACCTGGTAACCAATCAACGCGACCACAAATTGTTATCAACAGATGAAAAGACCATCAATTCCGGAGATATAATTGACTCTATAAGGGCTACAAAAATGCTTTTCCTATCAAGGTAATATCTTGACTGTCAACTTTAATTCGTCAAAAGTAGCTTCTCAAGCTAAAGAATGAAGAAATAACCAGAATTTTCCAAATTATGGTAAATGAAAAAGTAACTATGTGCAGGACATGAACAGTACAGTTACATAGAGCCAACTGGTTCTGCTTTAAAAAAATCTGCACTTCGGAAGACAGTAAAGGCTAGTATACTGTAAAACAGAAAGTGATCCTACCATCCAGATGTCACATAATCACAAAAAAGGTGAGTTCATAATAATGTCGGATTAGTACTCACACGAGAACTCTCCTTTGCAGTGGGCGTACAAGGTTGCAAACCAACCCACTGAGGTTCGAGTCTCCCTTCTACTTTAATTCCAAAAGTGTGGGAAAATGAGTCTTATCCTCACATCTCGGAAAAAGATCAGTATTAAGAGAGAAGCAGATACATTAATTCTTCTACATCTCTTCATGCATCCTGTTCAGCCAATCGAGCCTTCCTTCATTGGTCTCCAAAGCACTAAACATCTTTCTATAATCCACATTCACAAAAAGCTTGGTGGCCGTGAAGAACAGATCGCTGCATTCCTTCGCCCCAGATTGCACAGCCAACTTGATGACGTCTTTAATCCCATGGCCTCTTGGAACATCAGTCGAAGATGTCACCGAAGTGCTACCAGCCATTATGTATGCCAGATGCCTGCACTCCTGAACCGTAGGGTTCTTTTGTTGCTTTCGTTTCGTCTTTGGACTAGCAGCAATGGCAGCAGCCCTCTGCTTTTCCACTTCCTTTATTTTCTGGCCAGGTGCCTTGTTGCTTTCCACATCATTGTTGTCTTCCAGTTCCAGATAACTGTTGCCATCCTCAACCTCAAAGAGATCAGTGGGGTCTTCTATATGCTCACCTAGGATCGCAGAAGTTGCAACCGTCACATGAGTCTTGTCAAAAATGGTGGTAAGCTCAGCAAGGTTTTCTGGTGCTCCGTTACGGAACTATACAAATTCTGGGTGGGCCTAAAATATGAAGATATTGACTTATTAGCATAAGCATGTTTTGTAAATTACATAAACTTAAAGGAGATACACTCCATTGGGTACACTACACTACCTCGATGAGCTTCACCCACCATTCATGGTCGGCATCTGCTGTTCCCAAATTGCAATCCAATTGCTGCCCAGTTGCAGCCTGTGTAAAGGTCATCCAATGACCATATTCTGTCTTCAAGAAGTCCCATCGGTTTTTGAACTGCTTCCTCTCATAATTTCTCCCTGTCCTAGCCAAGAACTTCTGCTGTAGATTCATGTATCCCGTGGCATTTAAATATGCCTCTGGCCTGTTCCCGGCACTGACCTCCTCCTTACAGAATACAGATCTCACAAAAAACTTTGTGTGCAAATGAATCCCATTTTGCCTTGGCTTTCACACCTCTCTCCATCTACTCAATCATAATTTAAATGCTTCATCAATTGGTAAAATAATAAGGTATGCGAAAAAAATTATGCATTCATGTTACATAGGCAATGCATATAAAAGCATGCACACAAAATTCGTTTGTTTATCATCTAAATTCGGTAAATGCATAACATATATGGATAGGTTTATTTTCTAGTGTAAACACTTCACTCTGAAGGTGACATATATGACCATTTCAGCCTGCTGGCCAGTTCGAAGCTACCCATTTCACTGTGAAACCCAACCTACGGACGCACTCGTGTACAAAGCGAGTCTAGTTCAGAGTGATTATACATTATTTAATACATCTAAACAAGGTAACCTCATGCATTTCTACACCCACCGTATAAAAGCACCAACAGACAACCTATCAGTGCTCGATTTGACAACTTGGGGATGATTTTGGGTGTGTGTGTGTGTGGGGGGGGGGGGGGGGGGGTACCTGGAGGGGCAAGGAAGACAGGCGCACGACGAGGAAGGAGATCGCTGGGAGGCGATGCGTAGGGTGAGAGCCGCCGCCGGCCGTCGGGGTCGGGCCGAGGAACGTGGGCGACGACAACCCTAGTCACATCCCCTTGCAGCGGGCCTTCTGCACTAAAACTGATTTTCCTTCTCTGGGGAAACAGTTGGGGAGACAATCCTAAGTCGACCTCACCGGGGGTTAGAGCAACTCTGAACAGTTTTCTTAAAAAAAAACTTTTCATAAACTGATCTGTTGGGCCTTCCCGTAGAAGTTAAGGAAAATTTCTGAAATCAACTCTTTTTTTTAACATATTTCTGAAATCAACTTTTGTTACTTCCCCTAAATCCATTTTAATATTTTTTTAATTAAACAAAAAATAGATAATTGCTAGGACCCGTGAGTCATTGACACCGGCGGGCGGTGCGGTGGCCGCCAGTGAGGGGCGTGGCGGCGGGCGGGGGATCGACGAACCGTGTCATGATGTCAGGAAGAAATACGGGCGAGTTACCTCTGAGTAAGATATCAAATGATTCATCAATGTTTCAAATCGCTAGTAAAAATCAGCAACCGAACTGGTTTGGCTAATAGCATAGATCTGACAAATCAGTAACTGATGCTTATCGCGACCAAATCGCCTGCATAGGAGAGCGTCAAACTATTTCCATGTCATGTCTGTCAATTCCTAATGAACCGATTGCAACCAAATGCTCGTGGAGCCAGAGAAACTTAGGATGGGCACGGGCACCCAATACAATCCATGCATGGAGAACATCTGAAAGTAGTGCTCACAAGTGTCTTCCAGAGATGTTGGTTTTCCTCGGTGAAAATTGGGAACGCCATGGACGACGGCGGTTGACTAAGGGTGGCTATCACTTGAGATGATATCGAAGCAGGAAACATAGAAGAGGCACGGTCATACCCGACAGGGGGTTGCCGTTGGCGACTTGAGGATCGCCGATGCCCCTCCCCGATGAGAAGCATCACACCGTGGCTTGACTGCATGTGGAGGCTGCCTTTTGCGCCGCGAGGGGCGATGGGTTGTGAGGCACTCCACCCTGTATTTGGTGTGGCTGCAGGGGATGCCACCCGCAATAGAGAGACCGAGAGATCCAACTGGCGAGGCATGCTTTGATCTTCTGGTTTCCAACCGGCGAGGGAGTCGATCCGGGCCATCTACGTGTCAGGCGCCTTGAGAGTGGAAGCAGAAATGTTGTCCTACTTGTTAGCGTGGTCGATCGCGTTGGAGTTGGAGTTCATCTTGTCGAGGTAGGCATGAAGCTCGGGGTCCATGGATGCGACCAAAGCTTCACGGGCATGTCTCTGACGGTAGGTATCCAACGTTGATGGTGGCGGAGGCGGTGGAAGGGTAATGGTTGGTCTCTGATGCCACGATGTTAAGTTCTAGTTCCCTCTATTGCATTCACTTGATCGAATACAGGGGATGGTCTCTCTCAGATACAACTTTGCACTATAGATAAAAGAACAAATGTAAAAGCCGCCTAGCCGTTGTCATGATCCACATGATGTGCCTTCCTGTCCTCTTGCGCTTCTCCTTACGTAGCATTGATCTGGTTAGGGCCCACATACTTGTGATTCAGATGCATGATCGGAGCTAGACGTTGAATGCTGCAACCTTCCCCCTGATTGGTCCCTACGATCGATGTGGTTCCCACGACAACGTTTTTTTTTGCTGCCATGATAGCGCTTCCTTGAACCAGATGTTTTGTCTACACGACAGCGTTTCTGTCTAGAGTTGTCGAGCTGTCAGTTGGGACGATGGCACTGACTTGTTCGTCCGGTAGCTGGAACTGTGGTTGCCTTTCACTACTAGGGAAAACGCTAGCAGCAGCGCGGGTTTTAGGTGTATCAGTAGCGCGGGGTGGGGCGCTACTAATAAGGCGCTACAGCTAACATATAGCAGTAGCGCGTGGTCACCGGCGCTACTGCTACACAAGTGTAGCAGCAGCGCGGTTACTGGGAGCACGCTACTGCTAGTAGCTCTAGCGCCCTTTGCAGCAACGCGCTACTGCTATAGAGGCGCTGCTGCTAACTTCTATACACTCGCTACTGCTAATTTAACAGGTTTTTTGTTTTTTTTGGCATATTTTTTTTGTATTTGAACAGGCTTTATAGAAGAATCTTTAGCACATAGAAATGTCATCATGATACACATACAAATGCCTGCGAGACCGCGAATATAATCATAGCATATACATACAAATAGTCTCATCATAATCATCATCCAACACAAAGTGGTCTCTCGTCATCATCTCGAAAATAGCGATACAAGTCCTTGATTACTTGCAAATACATCGTCATCCATCTAAACAATGGTATACGCGAGAAGAGCTATCACTTTGAGTACATGAGTTCGTATCCCTCTCTCGCATTAGCGTGAACCTAAACTAACTACTGCCTATCGCTCGGAAACCGGAAACCGGCAACAGCTGGGCCTGACACTCCGGCCACTCATCGTATATATACTCCTGGCGTAGCACTTCTTCGCCATCGATGATCTATGCACCTGCATCGTCACATGAGTCGATGATATGCAACATATATAGTTGAGCAACAGAAAGAGACAGACTTGACAAAAATAGAAACAACATATCATAAGCATAAATAACAAAGTTCATCGTACCCAAAATGCCCTAACTAGAGTGATCTTCGCTAGTCGAGGAGGAGGACGGTTTAATTACATCACAAATAAAGTTTCACTGCGCATAACTCAAAGTTTTGTCATACAGAAAGTATGGACTAAACAGACACATTGTCATATATCGACAATCACTCCAACATGCCGTGCCATCCATCGAGGTCAGGGAGATAGTCCCCGAGCTTAGTGAAAGGCTTCATGTCGAGACGCTGAGAGGCTATCCATGTTCGGACGTCTTCCCGCGACATTTGTCCTTCTCCGTAGAACATCCCTGTTTTTCCGACGACCTCTTTCATGATGATTTGGGCAAGTTCGCGCTGGATGTTATAGAACTCAGCTCGAAGTCGATGATCCTCGATATCTCCTATGTCCTTTGCCCATTGCAGAATATGGGCATCGCCAGATCTAGGTGACATGTGAAGGTTCTGGTGATCCCGTCTGTACTCCAGCATGTGGTGTAGGACATAGAATCCATCATTAAGAGAATCGTTCGGTTGCTGGATGCAGCAGAAGTCGGTCTTATGGCTGAAGGCGGCCCTGCCGCCCCTTCTCTTCTTGTCCCTAACCTCTCCACCCCTTGCTTGGTAGTAAAACATAGCACTGTCGAGAACATCTTTGATGTGGGTGTAATCCTTTTTGTGAATGTTCTTCGATGAGTCCAAGTAAAGAGCGTGGGAGAATCGGGGGTAGAGGATGATGAGGACGGCGCGCCCGCCGCTGCGCAAAATAAGTACACCTCAAATTAATTAGCCTCCACCGTGCAAATGAATTATTGAAATCGAAGGAAGGATAGCAGCGCGGATGACTTACACGGGATGATAAGGCACGAGAATCGCCTCCTTGTCCTTATTGGCGAGCATGAAACTGACGATGTAATCCCTCGCGTATTCACGCTGCTCTGCACAGACTCCCAAGAAGCTCTCGTGCATGTAGTACGGGTCAGCGACACAGATATGACGTATCTGCTCAACCCCAATGATGTAGTTCATGTGCAAGGCATAAAGGCGGACAAACGTAAAATCCAGCTTCTTCACGTGAAACATGTCGAATATGTAATCGAATCGGAGGAATAACTTATCCGCAGGGAAGCTGTCGACGTACGACATTTGCCGCGGAATGTTAACCACGTAGAGTGGGTATCCTGGATCTTTCGAGGCGATGAGGCATTTCTCTACCCGCAGCACATCGTCATGAAGTCTCCTTAGATCGCCGAATCTGGCCCGTAGCGCTGTTGCAGGTAGGATTGGTTGACCGGGGATATGCCATTTATCCGCATCGGGGATATCTATACGGTCCTGAAGCCGAGGCTACTGAGGCGGCTGGATCATAGAATCAGCTTTTTTGCCTTTCCTCACTCTCTTCCTAGACTTCTTTACTACCGGAAGGTCGTCAATAATACATTGAGATGGTAATTCAGGCACCGACTCATGACGCTCAAACCCTGAGGAGGCGCCAGTATAGACATACTGTTCAGCGCCATCGTCATCCTCATCCTCATCCATGGCGACGTCATCAGCGACTAATGGAGCCTCCTCCTTACCCCGTCCGCTATCACCCAACCCGACACCCGACGCTAATTGGGTAGGTGGGGTGTTTATGTTCATACCTTGCTGAGGCTGCGTGCTCGTGGGTGTGCTCCCGGCCGCCTCCAAACGAAGCAGACTCTTTGGCCACAACAGGACCCACCCATTGCAACAATCACCAAGCCGCCGCGGTGTCTCCTCGTCATCCACCAGTAGTGTTGGAGGAGGCAAATTCTCGTGGCCCGGTTCGACACTGGCCATGGAAACCTTGAAGATGTTCGGGGGGATCGGCCGGCTGTGGAATAGTGGTTCCTTCAGCTTCATTATCGTCGCCTTCCCCACGGCCACCTTCTGGTCGCCGATGGTGTACAATATGGTGCATGGGGTTTCCAGGTGGCCTCGCAAGCCTCCTTGAGTATTTGAAACTGCTCTTCCGTGATTGTCGGATTATCCTTTACAATCTCGGAGTAGGGTTCCCCGTCGTTGATCTTTGCTTTCACTCGATTTTTCCAGGCGGCCAGCGTGTCGCTAAACTTGGTCATGGCGTGTTTGTTTATCTTCTTCATTGTCGGGTCCTCGTCTGGATCTTCATAATCCTTCTCATTCCGGCCCGGGAACAAGAATATCTGGTGAAACTTCTTTAGGAGGGAGCTCCTCATATTTTCTATCTTCTGTAGTTTCTCATTATTGATGGTGGCGGTTGTCCGTACGATGCAGCCTATTTGATTGTCGTAGCACGCGCGCGCTTCCTCGGGCGCATTTGGCTCAAAATTTCCGTCGTCCACCTCCGTGACCACCAGTCTAGTAGTCCTGAGTTTGTTAGGAACCCATTGCCTCTTTGCTTTCGGTTCTACACCGGCTCCGCTCCCCGAGGCAGCACCGGTCTCAGCGCCGGTCTCGATGCCGGTCTGAATCTCAGCGCCGGTCTCAGTATCAGCACCGGTCTGCGTGTCGGTCTCAGTCCCCAATGCCACCGGTGGGCCCAGCAACAACATTGGTTTATCGTTGGTAAGGCTAAAATATTCGTCTGCCGCTAGGTAGACATCGTCGCAATCACCAGAACCCTGTCCTTCATCGTTGCTAGCCATGTTTCCTATGATTAAATCTAGTCAATTAATTCTAGACCTAATAAAATGAATAATGATATAAAAAAGGACTATTGTTTTGCAGGAATGTTGACTCCTTCCTGGTGCGGCAAATCCCGGGCACTCGATATGTCCTAGTTTGTAGCACAAGTCATGCCGAAATTCACGGAAAATTTCGGCATCACCTTTGCTAAAAAGTGGACAAATCGAGAACCTGAAATTTGCCGGAATGGAAATGAATCAACATTCCGGCAAAACATAGGCCACTCAGCATCATTCCCTGGAAACAACAAAGCCACTTGGGCACAATCGAACAACTTCAGTGAAAAGATATAACACGAGCAAACACTATTGAGGAATTTGCATATAACATGGCCACTTCAATGAAAAGATATAATCAACAATAATGGAATATGCAAATGAACATCAATGACATATAGCTACTGTTCTGTTTGACAAAGTTTTTGAAAAGAAAAACAATTCTGTTTTTTGTTTATAGCTAAATGTCGTAGCTACTGTTTTTTATTTATAGCTAAATACTTTTGTTTTTTGTCTAAAGCTAAAAGTCTAGGAACTACATTTTCTCTAACCCTTTTGACCTCACCAGAATTTCCACAGCAAGACCTTAGTACCTACACCCAATTTCTTCAAAAATATTCAGGTCCATAGTCCAAATAATTCAAATTTCATTTGAATGAAATTTGGAACAAATTCAGGTCGGTAGTCAAAATATTTTTTTATAGCTAAGTGTTTTTTGTTTATACCCTCTGTTAATTTAAATCTAAATGCTACTATTATTTATATACCCTCTATTAGTTTAAAGCTAAATGGAATTACTGTTCAGTAATTTTCATAAAAATTGCCCTAGCTAATTTCCTAACAAAATTGCAAATCATTTTTCCTAAATGCTATAAAATGCCTACTGCCCTAAAAATCTAGGGTTCATATGAACACCTAGGGTTCATATGAACATCAACACAGTATCAACACATATATATAATTGCCCTAGCAGAGAGAAATAGGAGGGTAGGGACAGGAGAGGCATAGCCTTACGGTCGGCGGCGAGGGCAGGCTCTGGCTTGGGCAACGGCGGTGAGGTCGAGGGTGGCGGCGGCGAGCTCAAGGGAGGCGACAGTGAGGTCGACGACGGCCTCGGGCGGCGGCTGTGAGGTCGAGGGGGCGGCCTTGGGCAGCGCCGGTGTGGTCGAAGGCGGCGGGCGGCGGCGGTGTGGTCGAAGGCGGCCTCGGGCGATGGCGGTGTGGTCGAAGGCGCGCAGCAGGGCAACGGCGGCGATGGAGCAGTTGGGGGACAGGGGGAGTAGAGAGGGGGGGAAAGGACTTAGCGAAATTTTGAGCCAGGGCCGCCCGGATTTGAGTCAAACTAGCAGCAGCGCGTTTTGATGAAACGCGCTATAGCTAAGATAGCTATAGCGCGTTTCATCAAAACACGCTGCTGCTAACCCTTTCTGTTTTCTTTCTCTTATTCTTTTGTTTTCTTTACGCTTTTTTTTCATTTCTCCTTTTTCTATTTCTTTCATTTTCATTTACTTTTCTACTTATTTTTCTATTTATTTTCTTTTACATAGCAGTAGCGCTGTAAGGAAGAAACGTGCTGCTACAATGTTTTAAGCAGTAGCGTGCTTCTGGAAGAAGCGCTGCTACTATTCCTAGCCTACCGGCACCAGTGAGAGAATTTTAGTAGTAGCGCTTTTCTGTGGAGACGCGCTACTGCTAAAATAATGATTGTAGCGTGGTTTTGCAACAAGCGCTACTACTAAGTAGCGCTAGCGCCGAGTTTTGACCAACGCTACTACTATACCTCTGTGTATAGCGTTTTCCCCAGTAGTGTTTATCCACAGCCCCGACCACGTTAGTGCACTTATTCTGACATAGGATCAGGATGTCGTCGATAGCCACCATAGACAACTCAGAGGTTGCACGTGCGGCTCCTGATCTGTCGTCCTCTGCTCCTGGTCGGGCACGGATCGTCTTCCCTGTCGTGATATCTAGATTGATCTCCCTCCCTCCTCAAGCGCCTCCTCCTCCTCCGTCATCCTCTACTCCTCACTGGGCACCAATCATCCCCTGCAGTGAAATTTAGATTGATCTCCCTCCCTCCTCAAGCACCTCCTCCTCCTCCGTCAGCCTTTGCTCCTCATAAGGCATCTATTGTATGTAGCATCGTGATATCTAGATTGATACCCCTCCCTATATATATAGGTGTAGGGAACCAGGCAGATGATGACCCACAAGTGTAGGGGATCGCAACAGCTTTCGAGGGTAAAGTATTCAACCCAAATTTATTGATTCGACACAAGGGGAGCCAAAGAATATTCTTGAGTATTAGCAGTTGAGTTGTCAATTCAACCACACCTGGATAATTTAGTATCTGCAGCAAAGTATTTAGTAGCAAAGTAGTATGATAGTAATAGTAACGGTGATAAAAGGTAAAGATAGTAATAGCAATATTTTTGGTGTTTTGTAGTGATTGTAACAGTAGCAACGAAAAAGTAAATAAGCGAAGCACAATATATGAAAAGCTCATAGGCAATGGATCAGTGATGGATAATTATGCCGGATGCGATTCCTCATGTAATAGCTATAACATAGGGTGACACAGAACTAGCTCCAGTTCATCAATGTAATGTAGGCATGTATTCCGTAAATAGTCATACGTGCATATGGAAAAGAACTTGCATGACATCTTTTGTCCTACCCTCTCGTGGCAGCGGGGTCCTAGTGGAAACTAAGGGATATTAAGGCCTCCTTTTAATAGAGAACCGTACCAAAGGATTAACACATAGTGAATACATGAACTCCTCAAACTACGGTCATCACCAAAAAGTATCCCGATTATTGTCACTTCGGGGTTGTCGGATCATAACACATAATAGGTGACTATAGACTTGCAAGATAGGATCAAGAACACACATATATTAATGAAAACATAATAGGTTCAGATCTGAAATCATGGCACTCGGGCCCTAGTGACAAGCATTAAGCATAGCAAAGTCATAGCAACATCAATCTCAAAACATAGTGGATACTAGGGATCAAACCCTAAAAAAACTAACTTGATTACATGGTAAATCTCATCCAACCCATCACCGTCCAGCAAGCCTACGATGGAATTACTCACGCACGGCGGGGAGCATCATGAAATTGGTGATGGAGGATGGTTGATGATGACGACAGCGAAGAATCCCCCTCTCCGGAGCCCCGAGCGGACTCCAGATCAGCCCTCCCGAGAGAAATTAGGGCTTGGCGGCGGCTCCGTATCGTAAAACGCGATGGAACTTTCTCTCTGATTTTTTTCTCCATGAGACGGAATATATGGAGTTGGAGTTGAGGTCGGCGGAGCCTCAGGGGGCCCACGAGACAGGGGGCGCGCCCAGGGGGAGGGGGCGCGCCCCCCACCCTCGTGGACAGGGTGTGGGCCCCCTGGTCTTCATCTTTTGCGAGGATTTTTTATATTTTCTGAAACTTGTCTCCGAGGATTTTCAGGTCATTCCGAGAACTTTTGTTTTCTACACATGAAACAACATCATGGTAATTCTGCTGAAAACAGCGTCAGTCCGGTTAGTTTCATTCAAATCATGCAAGTTAGAGTCCAAAACAAGGGCAAACGTGTTTGGAAAAGTAGATACGTTGCAGACGTATCGGCAGACAATCTGGATGAGAATTATATTCATTTGCTTTGAGGACATAGTCTTGATGGGAATCATGTCTGTTTGCTTGGAGGATTGTATGGATCCCCCTTTTTTTGCTTTGGCCTATAACTGATTTTTTCTAGTGGTTTTCTTACCACGAGAAGGAGGGAGAGACAAACCTTGACATGAGAAACCCAGATGTACAAAAAAACTTGGCAGATGATACGTCCATTTTGCATCATGCTTTTATATCGATATTTATTGCATTATGGGCTGTTATTACACATAATGTCACAATACTTATGCCTATTCTCTCTTATTTTACAAGGTTTACATGAAGAGGGAGAATGCCGGCAGCTGGGATCCTGGGCTGGAAAAGGAGAAAATATTGGAGACCTATTCTGCACAGCTCCAAAAGTCCTGAAACTCCACGAAAGTAATTTTTGGAAGTAATAACAAATATTGAGCGGAAGAAGTACCAGAGGGGGCCCACACCCTGGCCAGGAGGGTGGGGGCATGCCCCCTGCCTCGTGGGCCCCCTGGCAGCCCTCTGGTGGCCATCTTCTGCTATATAAATTCTTTTACCCTGGAAAAAAATCATAAGCAAGCTTACGGGATGAAACTCCGCCACCACGAGGCGGAACCTTGGCGGAACCAATCTAGGGCTCCGGCGGAGCTGTTCTGCCGGGGAAACTTCCCTCTGGGAGAGGGAAATCATCACCATCGTCATCACCAATGATTCTCTCATCTGGAGGGGGTCAATCTCCATCAACATCTTCACCAGCACCATCTCCTCTCAAACCCTAGTTCATCTCTTGTATCCAATCTTTGTACCAAAACCTCAGATTGGTACCTGTGGGTTGCTAGTAGTGTTGATTACTCCTTGTAGTTGATGCTAGTTGGTTTATTTGGTGGAAGATCATATGTTCAGATCCTTAATGCATATTAATACCCCTCTGATTATGAACATGAATATGCTTTGTGAGTAGTTACCTTTGTTCCTGAGGACATGGGAGAAGTCTTGCTATTAGTAGTCATGTGAATTTGGTATTCGTTCGATATTTTGATGAGATGTATGTTGTCTCTCCTCTAGTGGTGTTATGTGAACGTCGACTACATGACACTTCACCATTATTTGGGCCTAGAGGAAGGCATTGGGAAGTAATAAGTAGATGATGGGTTGCTAGAGTGACAGAAGCTTAAACCCTAGTTTATGCGTTGCTTCGTAAGGGGCTGATTTGGATCCACATGTTTCATGCTATGGTTAGGTTTACCTTAATACTTCTTTTGTAGTTGCGGATGCTTGCAATAGGGGTTAATCATAAGTGGGATGCTTGTCCAAGAAAGGGCAGTACCCAAGCACGGTCCACCCACATATCAAATTATCAAAGTAACGAACGTGAATCATATGAGCATGATGAAAACTAGCTTGACGATAATTCCCATGTGTCCTCAGGAGCGCTTTTCTCTATATAAGAACTTGTCCAGACTTGTCCTTTGCTACAAAAAGGATTGGGCCACCTTGCTGCACCTTATTTACTTTCATTGCTTGTTCCTCGTTACGAATTACCTTATCACAAAACTATCTATTATCGATAATTTCAGTGCTTGCAGAGAATACCTTACTGAAAACCGCTTGTCATTTCCTTCTGCTCCTCGTTGGGTTCGACACTCTTACTTATCGAAAGGACTAAGATAGATCCCCTACACTTGTGAGTCATCAAGATTCTTTTCTGGCGCCGTTGCCGGGGAGTGAAGCGCCTTTGGTAAGGAAAAATTTATATAGTGTGTTGAAATTTACTGTCACTTGTTACTATGGAACGTAATCCTTCGAGGGGCTTGTTTGGGGTATCTTCACCCCGACTAGTAGAGCAAAGAGTTGCTCCTCAACCTACTGAACCTACTGAAAATGTTTACTTTGAAATTCCTTCGGGTATGGTAGAGAAACTGCTAGCTAATCCCTTTACAAGAGATGGAACATTGCATCCTGATTTACACCTAATCTATGTGGATGAAGTTTTTGGATTATTTAAGCTTGCAGGTATGCCCGATGATGTTGTCAAGAAGAAGGTTTTCCCTTTATCTTTGAAGGGAGATGCATTGACATGGTATAGGCTATATGATGATATGGGATCATGGGACTACAAACGATTGAAATTGGAATTTCACCAGAAGTTTTATCCTATGCATCTTGTTCATCATGATCATAATTATATATATAATTTTTGGCCTCGCGAAGGAGAAAGCGTCGCTCAAGCTTGGGGGAGGCTTAAGTCAATGTTATATTCATGCCCCAATCATGAGCTCTTAAGAGAAATGATTATTCAAAAAAATTATGCTCGGCTTTCTCTCAACAATCGGTCCATGCTCGATACTTCTTGTGCTGGTTCTTTTATGATGAAGACTATTGAATTCAAATGGGATTTATTGGAAAGAATTAAATGCAACTCTGAAGATTGGGATATCGACGAAGGTAAGGAGTCAGGTATAACACCTAAGTTTGATTGTGTTAAATCTTTTATGGATACCGATGCTTTTCGTGGATTTAGCACTAAATATGGACTTGACTCTGAGATAGTAGCTTCTTTATGTGAATCATTTGCTACTCATGTTGACCTTCCTAAGGAGAAGTGGTTTAAATATAATCCTCCCACTAAAGTAAAAGTAGTTGCACCTATTACAGTCGAATAAAAGACTATCACTTATAATGATCCTATTATTCCTACTACTTATGTTGAGAAACCACCTTTCCCTGTTAGGATAAAGGATCATGCTAAAGCTTCAACTGTGGTTCGTAAGAGTAATACTAGAACATATACACCACCTGAGCAAATAAAAGTTGAACCTAGTATTGCTATGGTTAAAGACCTATTGGCTGATAATATTGATGGGCATGTTATTTAGTTCTATGATGAAGCTGCTAGAATTGCTAGACCAGACAATAAACATAAACATAGACCTGTTGTAGGCATGCCTGTTATTTCTGTTAAAATAGGAGATCATTGTTATCATGGCTTATCTGATATGGGTGCTAGTGCTAGTGCAATACCTCATTCCTTATACAAAGAAAGTATGCATGATATTGCACCTGCTGAGATAGAAGAAATTGATGTTACAATTAAGCTTGCCAATAGAGATACTGTTTCACCAATTGGGATTGTTAGGGATGTTGAAGTCTTGTGTGGGAAAGTTAAATATCCTGCTAATTTTCTTGTTCTTGGTTCCCCACAAGATGACTTTTGTCCCATTATATTTGGTAGACCCTTCTTGAATACTGTTAATGCTAAGATAGATTGCGAAAAGGATGTTGTTACTATTGGTTTGGGGGATATGTCTCATGAGTTCAATTTTGCTAAATTTCGTAGACAACCCCATGATAAAGAATTGCCTAGTGAGGATGAAATTATTGGTCTTGCTTCCATTGTCGTGCCTCCTAATGATCCTTTAGAACAATATTTGCTAGACCATGAAAATGATATGTTTATGAATGAAAGAAGGGAGGTAGATGAAGTATTCTTTAAACATGGACCTATTTTGAAACACAACTTGCCTGTTGAAATCCTAGGGGATCCTCCTCCACCTAAGGGTGATCCCATGTTTGAGATTAAACCATTACCTGATACTCTTAAATATGCTTATCTTGATGAAAATAAGATATATCCTGTTATTATTAGTGCTAACCTTTCAGAGCAGGAAGAGGAAATATTATTAAAAACTCTGAAGAAGCACCGTGATGCTATTGGATATACTCTTGATGATCTTAAGGGCATTAGTCCCACTCTATGCCAACACAAAATAAATTTGGAGAAAGACGCCAAACCCGTTATTGATCACCAATGATGGTTGAATCCTAAGATGAAAGAAGTGGTAAGAAAGGAGATACTAAAGCTCCTTGAGGCAGGTATAATCTATCCCGTTGCTGATAGTCAGTGGGTAAGTCCTGTCCATTGTGTCTCTAAGAAGGGAGGTATTACTATTGTTCTTAATGATAAAGATGAATTGATCTCGCAAAGAATTATTACAGGTTATAGGATGGTAATTGATATTCATAAGTTAAATAAAGCTACTAAAAAGGATCATTACCCTCTACCTGTTATTGATCAAATTCTAGAAAGATTATCTAAACATACACATTTTTGCTTTCTAGATGGTTACTCTGGTTTCTCTCAAATACCTGTGTCAGCAGAGGATCAAGAAAAGACCACTTTTACTTGCCATTTCGGTACTTTTGCTTATAGACGTATGCCTTTTGGTTTATGTAATGCACCTGCTACCTTTCAAAGATGCATGATGGCTATATTCTCTGACTTCTGTGAAAAGATTTGTGAAGTGATCATGGATGATTTCTCTGTTTATGGATCTTCTTTTGATGATTGCTTGAGCAACCTTGATCGAGTTTTACAGAGATGTGAAGATACTAGTCTCGTCTTGAATTAGGAGAAGTGCCACTTTATGGTTAATGAAGGTATTGTCTTGGGGCATAAAATTTCTAAAAGAGGTATTGAAGTTGATAAAGCTAAGGTTGATGCTATTGAAAAGATGTCGTGTCCCAAGGACATTAAAGGTATAAGAAGTTTCCTTGGTCATGTCGGGTTTTATAGGAGGTTCATTAAGGACTTCTCTAAAATTTCTAGGCCCCTGACTAATCTCTTACAAAAAGATATTCCTTTTGTCTTCGATTGTGATTGTGTAGAAGCATTTGAAATACTTAAGAAAGCTTTGATTTCTGCACCTATTGTTCAGCCACCTGATTGGAATTTACCCTTTGAAATTATGTGTGATGCTAGTGATTAAGCTGTAGGTGCTGTTCTAGGACAAAGAGTTGATAAAAAACTAAATGTTATTCAATATGCTAGTAAAACTTTAGACAGTGCCCAGAGAAATTATGCTACTACTGAAAAAGAATTCTTAGCAGTTGTATTTGCTTGTGATAAGTTCAGGCCTTATATTGTTGATTCTAAAGTAACTATTCACACTGATCATGCTACTATTAAATATCTTATGGAAAATAAAGATGCTAAACCTAGACTTATTAGATGGGTTCTCTTGCTACAAGAATTTGATTTGCATATTATTGATAGAAAGGGAGCTGAGAACCCCGTTGCAGACAACTTGTCTAGGTTAGAGAATATTCTTGATGACTCACTACTGATACGTCTCCAACGTATCTATAATTTTTGATTGTTCCATGCTATTATATTACCCATTTTGGATGTTTATGGGCTTTACTTTACTCATTTATATCATTTTTGGGACTAACCTACTAGCCGGACGCCCAGCCCGTATTGCTACTTTTTTTCCTCTTTCAGTATTTCGAAGAAAAGGAATATCAAACGGAGTCCAAACGGAATGAAACCTTTGGGAGCGTAATTTTTGGAACGAACGTGATCCAGAGGACTTGGAGTGCAAGTCAAGAAGCAGTCGAGGCGGCCACGAGGGTGGAGCCCCCCCCTCCTACTGGGCGCGCCCCCTATCTCGTGGGCCCCTCGGGCGTCCACCGACCTACTTCTTACTCCTATATATACCCACGTACCCCGAGAACATCAGAAGCGACCATGAAAAACTATTTCCACCACCGTAACCTTCTGTATCCGTGAGATCCCATCTTGGAGCCTTCACCGGTGCTCCGCCGGAGGGGGAATCGACTACAGAGGGCTTCTACATCAACACCATAGCTCCTCCGATGAGTTGTGAGTAGTTTACCATAGACCTTCGGGTCCATAGTTATTAGCTAGATGGCTTCTTCTCTCTTTTTGGATCTCAATACCATGTTCTCCTCGATCTTCTTGGGATCTATTCGATGTAACTCTTTTTGCGGTGTGTTTGTCGAGATCCGATGAATTGTGGGTTTATGATCAAGTTTATCTATGAGAAATATTTGAATCTCCTCTGAATTCTTTTATGCGTCATTAAGTTATCTTTGCAAGTATCTTCGAATTATCAGTTTGGTTTGGCCTACTAGATTGATCTTTCTTGCAATGAGATAAGTGCTTAGCTTTGGGTTCAATCTTGCGGTGTCCTTTCCCAGTGACAGCAGGGTCAGCAAGGCGCGTATTGTATTGTTGCCATTGAGGATAAAAAGATGGGGTTTATATCATATTGCATGAGTTTATCCCTCTACATCATGTCATCTTTCTTAATGCGTTACTATGTTCTCATGAACTTAATACTCTAGATGCATGCTGGATAGCGGTCGATGTGTGGAGTAATAGTAGTAGATGCAGGCAGGAGTCGGTCTACTTGTCACGGACGTGATGCCTATATACATGATCATGCCTAGATAATCTCATAATTATTCGCTTTTCTATCAATTGCTCGATAGTAATTTGTTCACCCACCGTAATACTTATGCTATCTTGAGAGAAGCCACTAGTGAAACCTATGGCCCCCGGGTCTATCTTTTATCATATAAGCTTTCAATCTACTTTTATTTGCATCTTTACTTTCCCAATCTATATCATCAAATACCAAAAATATATTTATCTTATCATACTATCTCTATCAAATCTCACTTTCGCAAGTGGCCTTGAAGGGATTGACAACCCCTTTATTGCGTTGGTTGCGAGTTCTTTGTTTATTTGTGTAGGTGCATGGGACTTTTGAGGAGCCTCCTACTGGATTGATACCTTGGTTCTCAAAAACTAAGGGAAATACTTACGCTACTGTTGCTGCATCACCCTTTCCTCTTCAAGGAAAACCAACACAAGCTCAAGATGTAGCAAGAAGGATTTCTGGCGCCGTTGCCGGGGAGGTCTTCACTCAAGTCAAGACATACCAAGTACCCATCACAAACTCATCTCCCTCGCATTTACATTATTTGTCATTTGCCTCTCATTTTCCTCTCCCCCACTTCACCCTTGTCGTTTTATTCGCCCTCTCTTTCCCAATCTTCTTCGCTCTCTTTTGCTTGTCTTTTGTTTTCTCTTTGTCATGGCTAGTCCTCCTATCCTCGTTATTACTCCCGAACATGAAATTCTCAATTTTAAGCAAAGGGGGGGAGAAAAATTAAAAGATGATTGGCATAGAATTTGCAATGCTCAAAATAAATCTACTAGGAAGCTTTCTACTTCCGTTCTTCTTTGCAATTTTTATGTAGGAATTACTCCTTGGAATAGATGCATTCTTGATACCATTACTGGAGGGGATTTTTTAGCCATACATTTGATGCTTATAATGCTATGTTAGATTTGTTTGGCCCACCACCTCTTTTGGTTAATGGAACTATTTTAACTTTGGAACATGTGATGCAAAGGCTTGAAATTATTGAAAATAAAGTTGCCACTGTTGAGTTGATTGAAAATTTGGATAAAAAGATTCATAACTAAATTACCCAATATGGATCTAGGGTTGGAGTTACTTTGAATTTTTTTAAAGATAAAGAACCTATAGTTAATGAAAGAATAGATCCAGATTCTACGAGAATCGGTAAACTTGAGGATATCATTACCAACTTAGGGTCGACGTTTTCTTCTGTGAAAAGCACTCCAAATCCTCCTACAAAAACTGCCAAATTTATCTATGTTCCTAAAAATAAGGGTGAATCTTCTAGTAAGGGAAATGCGGATCTCAAATCAATAAGTGTTCACCCCAATTGTCTCTCTATCATTAAGGAACCTTTTGCTACAAATGAATTTCTTGAATTCTTGCCTAAGAGTTTAATCATTGCTAAAAAGGGAGAAACCCCTAAAGATTATAAGTGCTTTATTGAGGAATTAGATGCCAAAGATGGCACTACTTAGATCTATCCTCGCTTTTATGCCTAGCTAGGGGCGTTAAACGATAGCGCTAGTTGGGAGGCAACCCAATTTTATTTGTGTTTTTTGTTTTTGTTTATGTTTAGTAATAAATTTTGCATCTATCTTATGTTTAGGTGTGTTTTTATGTTTTAATTAGTGTTTGTGCCAAGTAGAACCTATAGGATAACCTATGGTGATAGTTAATTTGATTCTGCTGAAAAACAGAAACTTTGTGCGCACGAAAATAATTTTGTTAATTCACAGAAACATGCTTTTGCGTCGATTCTTTTTGATGTAGATCAATAGACAAATTTCCCCGGACTTGCTATTTTGGTAGGAGTTTTAGAGTTACATAAGTATTCGAGGGTTACAGATTGCTACAGACTGTTCTGTTATTGACAGATTCTGTTTTTCGTGTGTTGTTTGCTTATTTTGATGCATCTATGGCTAGTATTAAGTGGTATTAACCATAGAGAACTTGAAATACAGTAGGTTTAACACCAATATAAATAAAGAATGAGGTCATTACATTACCTTATGTGGTGGTTTTGCTTTCTTTCACTAACGGAGCTTATGAGATTTCATGTTGAGTTTTGTGTTGTGAAGTTTTCAAGTTTTGGGTAAAGATTTGATAGACTATGGAATAAGGAGTGGCAAGAGCCTAAGCTTGGGGATGCCCAAGGCACCCCAAGATATTCAAGAATAGCCAAAAGCCTAAGCTTGGGGATGCCCCCGGAAGGCATCCCCTCTTTCGTCTTCGTTTATCGGTAACTTTACTTGCAGCTATATTTTTATTCGCCACATGATATGTGTTTTTCTTGGAGCGTCTTGTATGATATTAGTCTTTGATTTTAGTTTTCCACAATCATCCTTGCTGTACACACCTTTTGGGAGAAACCCACTTGATTGGAATTTATTAGAATACTCTATGTGCTTCACTTATATCTTTTGAGCTAGATAGTTTTGCTCTCGTGCTTCACTTATATCTTTTAGAGCACGGCGGTGGCTTAATTTTATAGAAATTGCTAGTCTCTCATGCTTAAGTTATATTATTTTGAGAGTCTATTAGAACAGCATGGTATTTGCTATGGTTATAAAATTGGTCCTAGAATGGTGGGCATCCAAGTTAGGTATAATAAAAACTATCACAGGAAGTGAATTGGATGCTATGATTAATTTGATACTTGATAATTGTTTTGAGATATGGAGGTAGTGATATTAAAGTCATGCTAGTTGGATGATTATGAATTTAAAGAATGCTTGTGTTAAAGTTAGCAAGTCCCGTAGCATGCACGTATGGTTAAAGTTGTGTAACAAATTTGAAACATGAGGTGTTCTTAGATTGTGCATCCTTATGAGTGGCGGTCAAGGATGAGCGATGGTCTTTTCCTACCAATCTATCCCTCTAGGAGCATGCGTGTAGTGCTTGGTTTTTGATGACTTGTAGATTTTTGCAATAAGTATATGAGTTCTTTTGACTAATGTTGAGTCCATGGATTATACGCACTTTCACCTTTCCATCATTGCTAGCCTCTTCGGTATCGTGCATTGCCCTTTCTCACCTTGAGAGTTGGTGCAAACTTCACCGGTGCATCCAAACCCCGTGATATGATACGCTCTATCACACATAAACCTCCTTATATCTTCCTCAAAACAGCCACCATACCTACCTATTATGGCATTTCCATAGCCATTCCGAGATATATTGCCATGCAACTTTCCACCATTCCGTTTATCATCATGACACGCATTACTATTGTCATATTGCCTTGCATGATCATGTAGTTGATATCGTATTTGTGGCAAAGTCACCTTGCATAATTTTTCATACATGTCACTCTTGATTCATTGCCCATCCTGGTACACAGCCAGAGGCATTCATATAGAGTCATATCTTGTTCTAGTTTTGAGTTGTAAATCAATAAAAGTGTGATGATCATCATTGTTAGAGAATTGCCCCCCCCCAAAGGCCAAAGAAAAAAAAGGCCAAAAAAGGCCCAAAGAAAAAAAAGAAAAAGAAAAAGAAAATAAAAAAGGGGGCAATGTTACTATCTCTTTTTCCACACTTGTGCTTCAAAGTAGCACCATGTTCTTCATATAGAGAGTCTCATATGTTGTCACTTTCATATACTAGTGGGAATTTTTCATTATAGAACTTGGCTTGTATATTCCTACGATGGGCTTCCTCAAAATGCTCTAGGTCTTCATGAGCAAGCAAGTTGGATGCACACCTACTAGTTTTCTTTTGTTGAGCTTTCATACATTTATAGCTCTATTGCATCCGTTGCCTGGCAATCCCTACTCCTCATGTTGACATCAATTGATGGGCATCTCCATAGCCCGTTGATTATCCTCGTCAATGTGAGACTTTCTTTTTTTGCCTTCTCCACACAATCCCCATCATCATATTCTATTCCACCCATAGTGCTATGTCCATGGCTCACGCTCATGTATTGCGTGAAAGTTGAAAAAGTTTGAGATTATTTAAGTACGAAACAATTGCTTGGCTTGTCATCGGGGGTGTATAAGATGGGAGCATTCTTGTGTGACGAAAATGAAGCATAGCCTAACTATATGATTTTGTAGGGATGGACTTTCTTTAGCCATGTTATTTTGATAAGACATGATTGCTTTGATTAGTATGCTTGAAGTATTACTATTTCTTATGTCAATATGAACTTTTATTTTGAATCATTTGGATCTGAACATTCATGCCACAATAAAGAAAATTAAATTGAGAATTATGCTAGGTAGCATTCCACATCAAAAATCGTGTTTTTATCATTTACCTACTCGAGGACGAGCAGGAATTAAGCTTGGGGATGCTTGATATGTCTCCAACGTATCTATAATTTTTGATTGTTCCATGCTATTATATTGCCCGTTTTGGATGTCTATGGGCTTTACTTTACACATTTATATCATTCTTGGGACTAACCTACTAACCGGAGGCCCAGCCCGTATTGCTGTTTTTTTTTGCCTATTTCAGTATTTTGAAGAAAATGAATATCAAATGGAGTCCAAATGGAATTAAACCTTCGGGAGCGTGATTTTGGAATGAACATGATCCAGAGGACTTGGAGTGCAAGTCAAGAAGCAGTCGAGGCGGCCACAAGGGCGGAGGGCGCCCCCCCCTACTAGGCGCGCCCCCTATCTCGTTGGCCCCTCGGGCGTCCACCGACCTACTTCTTCCTCCTATATATACCCACGTACCTCGAGAACATCAGAAGCGACCACGAAAAACTCTTTCCACCACCGTAACCTTCTGTATCCGCGAGATCCCATCTTGGAGCCTTCGCCGGTGCTCCGCCGGAGGGGGAGTCGACCACGAAGGGCTTCTACATCAACACCATAGCCCCTTCGATGAGTTGTGAGTAGTTTACCACAGACCTTCGGGTCCATAGTTATTAGCTAGATGGCTTCTTCTCTCTTTTTGGATCTCAATACCATGTTCTCCTCGATCTTCTTCGAGATCTATTCGACGTAACTCTTTTTGCGGTGTGTTTGTCGAGATCCGATGAATTGTGGGTTTATGATCAAGTTTATCTATGAGAAATATTTGAATCTCCTCTAAATTCTTTTATGTGTGATTAAGTTATCTTTGCAAGTCTCTTCGAATTATCAGTTTGGTTTGGCCTACTAGATTGATCTTTCTTGCAATGGGAGAAGTGCTTAGCTTTGGGTTCAATCTTGTGGTGTCCTTTCCCAGTGACAGCAGGGGTAGCAAGGCACGTATTGTATTGTTGCCATCGAGGATAAAAAGATGGGGTTTATATCATATTGCATGAGTTTATCCCTCTACATCATGTCATCTTTCTTAATGTGTTACTCTATTCTCATGAACTTAATACTCTAGATGCATGTTGGATAGCGGTCGATGTGTGGAGTAATAGTAGTAGATGCAGGCAGGAGTCGGTCTACTTGTCACGGACGTGATGCCTATATACATGATCATGCCTAGATAATCTCATAATTATTCGCTTTTCTATCAATTGCTCGATAGTAATTTGTTCACCCACCGTAATACTTATGCTATCTTGAGAGAAGCCACTAGTGAAACCTATGGCCCCGGGTCTATCTTTTATCATATAAGCTTTCAATCTACTTTTATTTGCATCTTTACTTTTCCAATCTATATCATAATATACCAAAAATATATTTATCTTATCATACTATCTCTATCAAATCTCACTTTCGCAAGTGGCCTTGAAGGGATTGACAACCCCTTTATTGCATTGGTTGCGAGTTCTTTGTTTGTTTGTGTAGGTGCATGGGACTTTTGAGGAGCCTCCTACTGGATTGATACCTTGGTTCTCAAAAACTGAGGGAAATACTTACGCTACTATTGCTGCATCACCCTTTCCTCTTCAAGGAAAACTAACGCAAGCTCAAGATGTAGCAACTACCTATTGATGATAGCTTTCCTGATGAATAATTAGCTATCATAAATGCTTCTCATACTGCTCCATGGTATGCTGATTATGCTAATTACATTGTTGCTAAATTTATACCACCTAGTTTCACATACCAGCAAAAGAAAAAGTTTTTCTATGATTTAAGACATTACTTCTGGGATGACCCACACCTTTATAAAGAAGGAGTAGATGGTGTTATTAGATGTTGTGTACCTGAGCATGAACATGAACAAATCCTACACAAATGTCACTCCGAGGCTTATTGAGGACACCATGCTGGAGATAGAACTACACATAAGATATTGTAATCCGGTTTTTATTGGCCTACTCTCTTCAAGGACGCCCGTAAGTTTGTCTTGTCTTGTGATGAATGTCAAAGAATTGGTAATATTAGTAGATGTCAAGAAATGCCTATGAATTATTCTCTTGTTATTGAACCATTTGATGTTTGGGGCTTTGATTATATGGGACCGTTTCCTTCCTCTAATGGGTATACACATATTTTAATTGATGTTTATTACGTTACTAAGTGGGTAGAAGCTATTCCAACTAGTAGTGCTGATCATAACACCTCTATTAAGATGCTTAAAGAAGTTAGTTTTCCGAGGTTTGGAGTCCCTAGATATTTAATGACTGATGGTGGTTCACATTTTATTCATGGTGCTTTTCGTAAAATGCTTGCTAAGTATGATGTTAATCATATAATTGCATCTCCATCACCCACAGTCTAGTGGTCAAGTAGAATTGAGTATCAGAGAGCTTAAATTAATTTTGCAAAAGACTGTTAATAGATCTAGAAAGAATTGGTCGAAGAAACTTGATGACACATTATGGGCTTATAGAACTGCATATAAGAATCCTATGGGTATGTCTCCATATAAAATGGTTTATGGAAAAGCGTGTCACTTACCTCTCGAACTAGAACATAAGGCATATTGGGTCATTAAAGAGCTCAATTATGATTTCAAACTTGTTGGTGAGAAGAGGTTATTTGACATTAGCTCACTTGATGAATGGAGAACTCAGGCCTATGTGAGTGCCAAACTGTTTAAAGAAAAAGTTAAAAGATGGCATGACAAAAGGATACAAAAGCGTGAGTTTAATGTAGGTGATTATGTGTTGCTATTCAACTCTCGTTTAAGATTTTTTGCAGGAAAACTTCTCTCTAAATGGGAAGGCCCTTATCTTATCGAGGAGGTCTATCGTTCCGGTGACATAAAAATCAACAACTTCGAAGGCACAAATCCAAAGGTGGTAAACGGTCAAAGAATCAAACATTATATCTCAGGTAATCCTATAAATGTTGAAACCAATGTTATTGAAACCATAACCCCGGAGGAATACATAAGGGACACTTTCCAGAACGTTTTAGACTCCGAAAAGGAATAGGTATGTGGTACGGTAAGTAAACCGACTCCAAAACAGTTCTAATAGCAATTTTTCTCTGTTTTGGAATATTTAAGGAAATAGGAAAATAAAAAGTAGCCCGGGAAGGACCCGAGGCGTCCACAAGGGTGGAGGGCGCGCCCTACCTCCTGGGCGCGCCCCCTGCCTCGTGGGCACCTCGTGTGCTCTCCGGACTCCGTTTTCTTGCACGATACTTCTCTTGGTCGGTAAAAATTCATTATATAATCTCCGGAAGGTTTTGATCACCGTATCACACAAATATCCTATGTCTTTGTTTCGAGCTGTTTTTCTGACAGATCTAGATCACCATGACGTCTTCAAGCGTTCCCAAGGACAAGTTTTTTGAGAAGGTCGTCAACCCCTACCTCGCGGAGGTGCTGCATCACCCTCAAACCATTGAGATGCATGAGGGGGTGCTGCACATCCGCGATGTTGAAGGACCAAGGAGGACCGGAAGCGTGGAGACAAGGCTCGAAGCAATGAACCAACAAGTTTTCAAGTGCCAAGGGACGGTGGAACACGGACTTAACGCTAACCAGATGATGATCGCGGAGTTCACCAACAACCACAAGCTATATGCCAAGAACATTGGGGAGGCTATCTTCAAGCTTCATGAGAAAATCGAGCACCTCCAAGCCCAGATCTATGACCTGCAAAACCAAAACTGTGAGTATGAATATAGATTCAAGAGGATGAGTTTGGCTGCGGATTTGAGGATCCCGGAGACTCGATCATCCTTCTATGATGGTGAGCCTATGCCTTGGAAGGCGGACGACAAGCCTACATCGTCAACAACTCAACCTTCTTCACTAGCAAAAGTGACATAATCACATGGGTATTGGCACTCCCCTTGGCAATTGCCAAGCTTAGGCGAGGTGCCCCGGTATCGCATCACCATCACACTCCTATCTTTACCGTTTTTCTTAGTTTGATCCTTTTGGTAATATCTTGATCTAGTGTAATAAAGCTTTGGTATGTTTTAGTTTTGAGTTTTGCTTTATGATCCCTCTATGTAATCGAGTCCGTGAGCTATATATAATAAAGATTAGTGTTGAGTCAAGGGCTTTGCTATCTTGCTATGATCTTAAGGGAATAAAAGTATAAAAATAAAAGAGATCATATTGATCTTGTGGAAAGTAATGACTTCACATATAAAGAGTATGATGATTAAAAGTTGTTGAGGGTTGGCAAACATAGTTTTGGTCATCGTCACAATTAATAGGAAGTAATAAAGAAATAGAGGTTTTCACATACAAATATACTATATTGGACATATTTTATGATTGTGAGCACTCATTAAAGTATGACATGCTAAAGAGTTGATGTTGGACAAGGAAGACAGCGTAATGGGTTATGTTTTCTCATACCTAAATTAAAGTATATTGTCATGGATCATCCAACATGTTGAGCTTGTCTTTCCCCCTCATGCTAGCCAAATTCCTTGCACCAAGTAGAGATACTACATGTGCTTCCAAATACCCTTAAACCCAGTTTTGCCATGAGAGTTCACCATATCTACCTATGGATTGAGTAATATCCTTCAAGTAAGTTGTCATGTTGCATGGAATAAAAATTTCTCTCTAAATATGTATGACTTATTAGTGTGGAGAAAATAAGATTTGTACGATCTTGTGATATGGAAGTAATAAAAGCGACGGACTGCATAATAAAGGTTCATATCACAAGTGGCAATATAAAGTGACGTTCTTTTGCATTAAGATTTCGTGCATCCAACCATAAAAGCACATGACAGCCTCTGCTTCCCTCTGCGAAGGGTCTATCTTTTACTTCCTGTCTTATACAAGAGTCATGGTGATCTTCACCTTTTCTTTTTACATTTTATCCTTTGGCAAACACCTCGTGTTGGAAAGATCCCGATATATATCCAATTAGATGTAAGTTAGCATGAACTATTATTGTTTACATTACCCTTGAGGTAAAAGGTTGGGAGGCAATACTATAAGCCCCTATCTTTCTCTGTGTCCGATTAAAACTCCATACCCATAAGTATTGCATGAGTGTTAGCAATTGTGAAAGACTATACGATAGTTGAGTATGTGGACTTGCTGAAAAGCTCTTATATTGACTCTTTTCTATGTTATGATAAATTGCAATTGCTTCAATGACTGAGATTATAGTTTGTTCGTTCTCAATTAAGTTTCTGATTCATACTTGACATTGTGAATATATTGTTACTTTAGCATAAGAAATCATACGACAATATATATATATATATATGTTGTTGTTATAAGAATGATCATGATGCCCTCATGTCCGTATTTTATTTTATCGACACCTCTATCTCTAAACATGTGGACATATTTTTCGATATCGGCTTCCGCTTGAGGACAAGCGAGGTCTAAGCTTGGGGGAGTTGATACGTCCATTTTGCATCATGCTTTTATATCGATATTTATTGCATTATGGGTTGTTATTACATGTTATGTCACAATACTTATGCCTATTCTCTCTTATTTTACAAGATTTACATGAAGAAGGAGGATGCCGGCAGCTGGGATTCTGGGCTGGAAAAGGAGCAAATATTGGAGACCTATTCTTCATAGCTCCAAAAGTCCATAAACTCCATGAAAGTCATTTTTTGGAATTAATAATAAATATTGAGTGGAAGAAGTACCAGAGGGAACCCACACCCCGTCGACGAGGGTGGGGCGTGCCCCCTGCCTCGTGGGACCCCTGGTAGCCCTTCGGTGGCCATCTTCTGCTATATGAAGTCTTTTACCCTGGAAAAAAATCATAAGCAAGCTTACGGGATGAAACTCCGCCGCCACGAGGCAGAACCTTGGCGGAACCAATCTAGGGCTCTGACGGAGCTGTTCTACCGGGGAAACTTCCCTCCGGGAGAGGGAAATCTTCACCATCGTCATCACCAACGATCCTCTCATCGGGAGGGGGTCAATCTCCATCAACATCTTCACCAGCACCATCTTCTCTCAAATCCTAGTTCATCTCTTGTATCCAATCTTTGTACCAAAACCTCAGATTGGTACCTATGGGTTGCTAGTAGTGTTGATTACTCCTTGTAGTTGATGCTAGTTGGTTTATTTGGTGGAAGATCATATGTTCAGATCCTTAATGCATATTAATACCCCTCTGATTATGAACATGAATATGCTTTGTGAGTAGTTACCTTTGTTCCTGAGGACATGGGAGAAGTCTTGCTATTAGTAGTCATGTGAATTTGGTATTTGTTTGATATTTTGATGAGATGTATGTTGTCTAAGTGGGATGCTTGTCCAAGAAAGGGCAGTACCCAGGCACCGATCCACCCACATATCAAATTATCAAAGTAACGAACGCGAATCATATGAGCATGATGAAAACTAGCTTGACAATAATTCCCATGTGTCCTCGGGAGCGCTTTTCTCTATATAAGAACTTGTCCAGGCTTGTCCTTTGCTACAAAAAGGATTGGGACACCTTGCTGCACCTTATTTACTTTCATTGCTTGTTACTCGTTACAAATTACCTTATCACAAAACTATCTGTTATCGATAATTTCAGTGCTTGCAGAGAATACCTTACTGAAAATCGCTTGTCATTTCCTTCCGCTCCTCGTTGGGTTCGACACTCTTACTTATCGAAAGGACTACGATAGATCCCCTACACTTGTGGGTCATCAGCAGAAACAGTTCCCCTTTTAATATCTAGCAGAAGATATAAATATAGATATAGATGTTGTTTTGCTTTTTTCCAACATTACAAGAATCATTACGTTACTTCTAGAACTACACCCTCTTACTTGGGCAGCAAAAATGCCTTATATTTAGGAATAGATGTAGTAAAATATTCTTTCCTTTTGAATAAAGACACCCAAGGGCATCTTAGATCAGATTAATATCAAGGAAAACAAAGACCAGTACAATGAATAGACAACTGGACGTAGAATGACTAGTAAAAGATAACAATACACTAAAAAACATACTAATCTTCTTCTTCCTCCGATTGTACGTCGTCCACCGGAGATTGAAAATTTCATTGACCCAACAGCAAAGAAAAGTGACACCTGGAAACGCCCTCACCAAACCAGGCTTTGAAAACTGCAATAGCTACTCGGCCCTTGAGATGAGATTTATAAATCGCTAAAGCAACATTGGTCGGAGCATCACTCCATGCAGAACATGCTTAAAATCAATCACCAGCAGTCCAGAGGGATGGAGAAATAGAGCAAGCTACAGAACAACACATAAGAAGATGTTGAAGTTGCCACACTAGCGTCCAGCCAAAAACTCTTCTCGAAAGACACATGAATTGCCAAGGTCTGAAGGAAAATAACATATCTGGGGACACAAACTCTCACAAGCCCTTCATCAGCGCCGGATCGATGTCGTCGACGTAGGGAGAGATCGAACGTCGTCGCCGGTTTGGATGGCGCCGGATAGGCCATCATCGCCCCGCCTCGTCGATCTCACCGGAGAAGCAAAACCCTAAGAAAAATTAAATGAAACAAACGAGTCCACACTCCTTTTACGTTGACAAGGCCACCAGACGGGAAAGAGGAGGACCGAGGCGGCGGCTAGTACAAGATTCCTTTTTAGCATACCATGAATTATTATGTTTTCTTAGACCAACATGAATTCTTATGTTTTCTTTAAAGCTACAGGAATTATTATGTTTTTAAGGCAATATAGATATTATTACGTGACAGTGTAGGCCCCATTTTGTCGAAAATTTAATTCGGTGTTCGGGCTCGTCTACATCTGGTGAACAGTAAATGTTCTTTAAATGCGTGATGTTCTACATCCGGCCTCTTCTACACCCAAAAAAGAAAAAAAGGAAAAAAACTGAATATTTTTGTTGTGCAGGATGCTCAAATGTGTGATTTTCTTAAAGAAAGATTGGGTTGTTTAGACATTCCAAGTGCTCATGGCAAAAAGGACAAATTTCAGGTGTTTTTTTCCGTAAGTTACACCCAAAATTTGCCATTTTTGCCGTGAGCTCCTCGAATGTCCAAACAACCCAAAAATTTGCACCCGATTTTTTTGTTTTGCTATGAGCTCCTTGAATGTCCAAATAACCCAAATTTTTTCAAAAACATCATGCATTTGAGCATCTTACAACACAAAACAATTCAGATTTTTTTGAATTTTGTTGCTATTTTTTAACTTTACTGTTACACCAAGGTGTATGAGCTGAGATGAAGAATAGCGGTTTCTCTTTTTTTCCTGCTTCTTTGCGCATGTCACACAACTCGGCCCAGTAGCAGCACATATTGCTAGTCCGTCTCTAAATCCGAGCGCCACATTCCCCTAAAAAAGAAGTAGAGCACCACATTGTCTAAAAAAAACTAGAGCGCCACAAGTTTTCATGTGTAGCCTACAAAAAAAGTAATGTGCATATAAAATACATATTCGATTAGTTTTCGGTTGTACTATATAATTTATAAAGCCGCATTTAAGTTTGTTTCGGATCCCGAACCCTGTAACCCGTCGCCCGACGCAGATCTATAAATTCCTCCGTCTTTGTCTCCGCTCAACTATCTTCTTCTTCCATCTTTTCACGTACGATTTTCTCAAAAAGAAAAAAAATATATTTACACGTGCGATGATGCTGGTGACGTGCGTCATCCAAGGACTTACCTTTTTTGCTCAAAAAACATAACAAATCCATCCCCGCAAAAAAAACATAACAAATCCGAGCACTTGCCAATTTCCTACGGTAAAAGGAAATATGTATTCGACATGTTTACGGTATAGAATATGTATTCGACTCGTTTTTGGTATAAAATACATATTCGACCCGTTTTCGGCACTTATACTAGTATAAAGCCGTACCCTCTAACCCGTGGCCCAGATCGATGCAAAAAAAAAATCGTCGCCCAGATCGATAATTTGATTTCTCCGTCTTT
Organism: Triticum aestivum; assembly: GCF_018294505.1. NCBI lineage: Eukaryota > Viridiplantae > Streptophyta > Magnoliopsida > Poales > Poaceae > Triticum > Triticum aestivum. Next base: position 71,795,409 of record NC_057804.1, read on the forward strand.
GCCTCGGCTCAAGTCTCTCCTTCCTCCCGTGCTCTCGCTGCTTCAAGCCAGATTTAGGTTTTCGATTTCCACAGCCGCCGCTATGTCGTTCGTCCAGATCCCGCTGCAGGGCGCGAGGTCCGCGAACGGCTCTTTCACCTTCGTGGATCCCGTCCAGCCGGCGCAGATGCGCGACCTCGGCGGGAAGAAGAGAGATCGCTGCGGGGATCTCCTTCTCGCCGACGACTCCGAGGTTGCAGGTGAAGGAAATATGCCCTAGAGGCAATAATAGAGTTATTATTTATTTCCTCATATCATGATAAATGTTTATTATTCATGCTAGAATTGTATTACCTGAAAACATAATACATGTGTGAATACATAGACAAACAGAGTGTCACTAGTATGCCTCTACTTGACTAGCTCGTGAATCAAAGATGTTTAAGTTTCCTAACCATAGACATGAGTTGTCATTTGATTAACGGGATCACATCATTAGAAGAATGATGTGATTGACTTGACCCATTCCGTTAACTTAGCACTTGATCGTTTAGTATGTTGCTATTGCTTTCTTCATGACTTATACATGTTTCTATGACTATGAGATTATGTAACTCCCGTTTACCGGAGGAACACTTTATGTGCTACCAAACGTCACAATGTAACTGGGTGATTATAAAGGTGCTCTACAGGTGTCTCCGAAGGTACTTGTTGAGTTGACATATTTCGAGATTAGGATTTGTCACTCCGATTGTCGGAGAGGTATCTCTGGGCCCTCTCGATAATGCACATCACTATAAGCCTTGCAAGCAATGTAGCTAATGAGTTAGTTACGGGATGATGCATTACGTAATGAGTAAAGAGACTTGCCGGTAACGAGATTGAACTAGGTATTGAGATACCGATGATCGAATCTCGGGCAAGTAACATACCGATGACAAAGGGAACAACGTATGTTGTTATGCGGTTTGACCGATAAAGATCTTCATAGAATATGTAGGAGCCAATATGAGCATCCAGGTTCCGCTATTGGTTATTGACCAGAGACATGTCTCGGTCATGTCTACATAGTTCTCGAACCCGTAGGGTCCGCACGCTTAAAGTAAGATGACGGTTATATTATGAGTTTATGTGTTTTGATGTACCGAAGGTAGTTCGGAGTCCCGGATGTGATCACGGACATGACGAGGAGTCTCGAAATGGTCGAGACATGAAGATTGATATATTGGACGACTATATTCGGACACCGGAATGGTTCCAGGGGTTATCGGATATATACCGAAGTACCGGGGGGTTACCGGAACCCCCCTGGAGGTTAATGGGCCTCATGGGCCCAAGTGGTGGAAGAGGAGAGGCGGCCAAGGGGCAGCCGCGTACCCCTTCCCCCCAAAGTTCGAATTGGACAAGGAAGGGGGACGGTGCCCCCCTTTCCTTTCCCCCTCTCTCTCCCCCCTCTCCTCTCCTACTCCAACAAGGAAGGGGGGAGTCCTACTCCCGGTGGGAGTAGGACTCCTCATGGGGCGCACCAAGGGTGGCCGGCCCCATCCCCTTCCTCCACTCCTTTATATACGGGGAGGGAGGCACCCCCTTGAGACACAACAATTGATCCTTGAGATCTCTTAGCCGTGTGCGGTGCCCCCCTCCACCATAATCCACCTCGATAATATCGTAGTGGTGCTTAGGCGAAGCCCTGCATCGGTAGAACATTATCATCGTCACCACACCGTCGTGTTGATGGAACTCTCCCTCAAAGCTTGGCTGGATCGGAGTTCGAGGGACGTCATCGAGCTGAACGTGCGCTGAACTCGGAGGTGTCGTGCGTTCGGTACTTGATCGGTCGGATCGTGAAGACGTACGACTACATCAACCGCGTTGTGCTAACGCTTCCGCTTTCGGTCTATGAGGGTACGTGGACACACTCTTCCCTCCCATTGATATGCATCACCATGATCTTGCATGTGCGTAGGATTTTTTTAAAATTACTACGTTCCCCAACAATGGCATCCGAGCCTAGTTTTATGCGTTGACGTTATATGCACGAGTAGAACACAAGTGAGTTGTGGGTGATACAAGTCATACTGCTTACCAGCATGTCATACTTTGGTTCCGTGGTATTCTTGGATGAAGCGGCCCGGACCAACATTACGCGTATGCTTACGCGAGACTGGTTCTACCGACGTGCTTTGCACACAGGTGGCTGGCGGGTGTCGGTTTCTCCAACTTTAGTTGAACCGAGTGTGGCTACGCCCGGTCCTTGAGAAGGTTAAAACAACATTAACTTGATGAACTATCGTTGTGGTTTTGATGCATAGGTAAGAACGGTTCTTGCTAAGCCCGTAGCAGCCAAGTAAAAATTGCAACAACAAAGTAGAGGACACCTAACTTATTTTTGTAGGGCATGTTGTGATGTGATATGGTCATGACGTGATGCTATATTTTATTGTATGAGATGATCATGTTTTGTAACCGAGTTATCGGCAACTGGCAGGAGCCATATGGTTGTCATTTTATTGTATGCAATGCAATCGCTCTGTAATTGCTTTACTTTATCACTAAGCGGTAGCGATAGTCGTAGAAGCAATAGTTGGCGAGAAAACAACGATGCTACGATGGAGATCAAGGTGTCACGCCGGTGACGATGATGATCATGACGGTGCTTCGGAGATGGAGATCACAAGCACAAGATGATGATGGCCATATCATATCACTTATGTTGATTGCATGTGATGTTTATCTTTTATGCATCTTATCTTGCTTTGATTGACAGTAGCATTATAAAATGATCTCTCACTAAATTTGAAGATAAAAGTGTTCTCCTTGAGTATGCACCGTGTTGGGGAATGTAGTAATTTCAAAAATTTCCTTCGCACACGCAAGATCATGGTGATGGCATAGCAACGAGAGGGGAGAGTGTTGTCCACGTACCCTCGTAGACCATAAGCGGAAGCGTTATGACAACACGGTTGATGTAGTCGTACGTCTTCACGATCCGACCGATCCAAGTACCGAACGTACGGCACCTCCGAGTTCAGCACACGTTCAGCTCGATGACGATCCCTGGACTCCAATCCAGCAAAGTGTCGGGGATGAGTTCTGTCAGCACGACGGCGTGGTGACGATGATGATGTTCTACCGGCGCAGGGCTTCGCCTAAACTCCGCGACGATATGACCGAGGTGGAATATGGTGGAGGGGGGCACCGCACACGGCTAAGGAACGATCGCGTAGATCAACTTGTGTGTCTATGGGGTGCCCCTGCCCCCGTATATAAAGGAGTGGAGGAGGGGAGGGCCGGCCCTCTCTATGGCGCGCCCTAGGGGAGTCCTATTCCCACCGGGAGTAGGATTCCCCCTTTCCTAGTCCAACTAGGAGTCCTTCCATGTAGTAGGAGTAGGAGACAAGGAAGGGGAAGAGAGAAGGGAAGGAAGGAGGGGGTGCGGCCCCTCCCCCTAGTCCAATTCGGACTAGGCCATGGGGGGCGCGTGGCCTGCCCTAGGCAGCCCCTCTCTCTTTCCCGTATGGCCCAATAAGGCCCAATACTTCTCCCCGGCGAATTCCCGTAACTCTCCGGTACTCCGATAAATACCCGAATCACTCGGAACCTTTCCGAACTCTGAATATAGTCGTCCAATATATCGATCTTTACGTCTCGACCATTTCGAGACTCCCCGTCATGTCCCCGATCTCATCTGGGACTCCGAACTCCTTCGGTACATCAAAACTCATAAACTCATAATATAATTGTCATCGAAACCTTAAGCGTGCGGACCCTGCGGGTTCAAGAACTATGTAGACATGACCTAGAACTATTCTCGGTCAATAACCAATAGTGGAACCTGGATGCTCATATTGGCTCCTACATATTCTACGAAGATCTTTATCGGTCAAACCGCATAACAACATACTTTGTTCCCTTTGTCATCGGTATGTTACTTGCCCGAGATTCGATCGTCGGTATCCAATACCTAGTTCAATCTCGTTACTGGCAAGTCTCTTTACTCGTTACGTAATGCATCATTCCGTAACTAACTCATTAGCTACATTGCTTGTAAGGCTTATAGTGATGTGCATTACCGAGAGGGCCCAGAGATACCTCTCCGACAATCGGAGTGACAAAACCTAATCTCGAAATACGCCAACTCAACATGTACCTTCGGAGACACCTGTAGTACTCCTTTATAATCATCCAGTTACGTTGTGACGTTTGGTAGTACCCAAAGTGTTCCTCCGGTAAACGGGAGTTGCATAATCTCATAGTTACAGGAACATGTATAAGTCATGAAGAAAGCAATAGCAATATACTAAACGATCAAGTGCTAGGCTAACGGAATGGGTCATGTCAATCACATCATTCTCCTAATGATGTGATCTCGTTAATCAAATGACAACTCATGTCTATGGCTAGGAAACTTAAACATCTTTGATTCACGAGCTAGTCAAGTAGAGGCATACTAGTGACGTTATGTTTGTCTATGTATTCACACATGTATTATGTTTCCGGTTAATACAATTCTAGCATGAATAATAAACATTTATCATGATATAAGGAAATAAATAATAACTTTATTATTGCCTCTAGGGCATATTTCCTTCAGTCTCCCACTTGCACTAGAGTCAATAATCTAGTTCACATCAGCATGTGATTCAACACTAATATTCACATCTGTATGTGATTAATACCCGTAGTTCACATCGTCATGTGATCAACACCCAAAGGGTTTACTAGAGTCAATAATCTAGTTCACATCGCTATGTGATTAACACCCAAAAGAGTACTAAGGTATGATCATGTCTTGCTCGTGAGAGAAGCTTAGTCAACGGGTCTGTCATATTCAGAGCCGTATGTATTTCGCAAATATTCTATGTCCACAATGCTTTGCACGGAGCTACTCTAGCTAATTGCTCCCACTTTCAATATGTATCCAGATTAAGACTTAGAGTCATCTGGATTGGTGTAAAAGCTTGCATCGTTGTAACTTTAACGACGGGCTCTTTTATCACCTCCATAATCGAGAAACATCTCCTTAGTCCTCACTAAGGATATTCTTGACCCATGTCCAGTGATCTACTTATTAGATCAAAATTGTATTCCTTTGCTAAATAGAATACAATAGGTCTGGTTCACAGCATAGCATACTTTATAGAACCTATGACTAAGGCATAGGGAATGACTTTTCATTCTCTTTCTATTTTCTGCAATGGTCGGGTCTTGAGTCTTACTCAACTTCACACCTTGTAACACAGGCAAGAACTCCTTCTTTGACTGTTCCATTTTGAACTATTTCAAAAATTTATCAAGGTATGTACTCATTGAAAAATCTTATCAAGCGTTTTGATCTATCTATATAGATCTTGATGCTCAATGTGTAAGCAGCTTCACCGAGGTCTTGCTTTGAAAAACTCTTATTCAAGTATCCTTTCATGCTATCCAGAATTTCGGTATCATTTCCAATCAACAATATGTCATCCACATATAATATTAGAAATGCTACAGAGCTCCCACTCACTTTCTTGTAAATACAGGCTTCTTCAAAAGTCTGTATAAAACCATATGCTTTGATCAACTCATCAAAGCGTATATTCCAACTCTGAGATGTTTGCACCAGTCCATAGATGGATCGCTGGAGCTTGCACACTTTGTTAGCATCTTTAGGATTGACAAAACTTTCTGGTTGCATCATATACAACTCTTCTTTAAGAAAACCATTAAGGAATGCAGTTTTGACATCCATTTGCCAGATTTCATAAAATGTGGCAATTGCTATCATGATTTGGACAGACTTAAGCATCGCTACAGTTGAGAAAATCTCATTGTAGTCAACACCTTGAACTTGTCAAAAACCTTTTTGCGACAAGTCAAGCTTTGTAGATAGTAACACTACTATCAGCATCTGTCTTCCTCTTGAAGATCCATTTATACAATATGGCTTGCCGATCATCGGGCAACTCCACCAAAGTCCACACTTTGTTCTCATACATGGATCCCATCTTAGATTTCATGGCCTCAAGCCATTTCGCGGAATCTGGGCTCATCATCGCTTCCTCATAGTTTGTAGGTTCATCATGGTCTAGTAACATGACTTCCAGAATAGGATTATCGTACCACTCTGGTGCGGATCTTTAATCTGGAAGATCTACAAAGTTCGGTAGTAACTTGATCTGAAGCTTTATGATCATCATCATTAGTTTCTTCACTAATTGGTGTAGGAATCACTGGAACTGATTTCTGTGATGAACTAGTTTCCAATTCGGGAGAAGGTACAAATTACCTTATCAAGCTCTACTTTCCTCCCACTCACTTCTTTCGAGAGAAACTCCTTCTCTAGAAAGGATCCATTTTTAGCAACGAATATCTTGCCTTCGGATATGTGATAGAAGGTGTACCCAACAGTTTCCTTTGGGTATTCTATGAAGACGCACTTCTCCGATTTAGGTTTGAGCTTATCAGGATGAAACTTTTTCACATAAGCATCACAGCCCCAAACTTTAAGAAACGACAACTTGGGTTTCTTGCTAAACCACAGTTCATATGGTGTCGTCTCAACGGATTTAGATGGTGCCCTTTTTAACGTGAATGCAGCTGTCTCTAATGCATAACCCCAAAACAATAGTGGTAAATCAGTAAGAGACATCATGGATCGCACCATATCAATAAAGTGCGGTTACGACGTTCGGACACACCATAACGATGTGGTGTTCCAGGTGGCGTGAGCTGTGAAACTATTCCACATTGCTTTAATTGAAGACCAAACTCGTAACTCAAATATTCGTCTCCGCGATCAGATCGCAGAAACTTTATTTTCTTGTTACGATGATTTTTCCACTTCACTCTAATTTTTTTGAACATTTCAACTATTTCAGACTTATGTTTCATCAAGTAGATATACCCATATCTGCTCAAATCATCTTGTGAAGGTCATAAAATAATGATACTTGCCACGAGCATCAACACTCATTGGATCGCATACATCGGTATGTATTATTTCCAATAAGTCAGTAGCTTGTTCCATTGTTCTCGAGAATGGAGTTTTAGTCATCTTGCCCAAAAGGCACGGTTCGCAAGCATCAAATGATTCATAACCAAGTGATTCCAAAAATTCATCTTTATGGAGTTTCTTCATGCGCTTTACACCGATATGACCCAAACGGCAGTGCCACAAATAAGTTGCACTATCATTATTAACTTTGCATCTTTTGGCATCAATATTATGAATATGTGTATCACTATGATCGAGATCCAACAAACTATTTTCATTGGGTGTATGACCATCAAAGGTTTTATTCATTTAAACAAAACAACAATTATTCTCTGATTTTAAATGAATAACGTATTGCAATAAACATGATCAAATCATATTCATGCTCAACGCAAATGCCAAATAACATTTATTTAGGTTTAACACTAATCCCGAAAGTATAGGGAGTGTGCGATGATGATCATATCAATCTTGGAACTACTTCCAACACTCATCGTCACTTCCCCTTCAACTAGTCTCTGTTTATTCTGTAACTCCTGTTTTGAGTTACTAATCTTAGCAACCGAACAAGTATCAAATACTCAGGGGCTACTATAAACACTAGTAAGGCACACATCAATAACCTGTATATCAAATATACCCTTGTTCACTTTGCCATCCTTCTTATCCACCAAATATTCAGGGCATTTCCGCTTCCAGTGACCATTTCCTTTGCAGTGTAATCACTCAGTTTCAGGCTTTGGTCCAACTTTGGGCTTCTTCGCGGGAGTGACAACTTGCTTGTCATTCTTCTTAAAGTTCCCTTTCTTTCCCTTTGTCCTTCTCTTGAAACTAGTGGTCTTGTCAATCATCAACACTTGATGTTCTTTCTTGATTTCTACCTTCATCAATTTCAACATCACGAAGAGCTCGGGAATCGTTTTCGTCATCCCTTGCATACTATAGTTCATCACGAAGTTCTAGTAACTTAGTGATGGTGACTAGAGAATTCTGACAATCACTATCTTATCTGGAAGATTAACTCCCACTTGATTCAAGCGATTGAAGTACCCAGACAATCTGAGCACATGCTCACTAGTTGAGCGATTCTCCTCCATCTTTTAGCTATAGAACTTGTTGGAGACTCCATATCTCTCAACTCGGGTATTTGCTTCAAATATTAACTTCAATTCCTGGAACATCTCATATGATCCATGACGTTCAAAACGTCTTTGAAGTCCCGATTCTAAGCCGTTTAAGCATGGTGCACTAAACTATCAAGTAGTCATCATATTGAGCTAGCCAAACGTTCATAACGTCTACATCTGCTCCTGCAATAGGTTTGTCACCTAGCGGTGCATCAAGGACATAATTCTTCTGTGCAGCAATGAGGATAAACCTCAGATCACGGATCCAATCCGCATCATTGCTACTAACATCTTTCAACACAATTTTCTCTAGGAACATATCAAAATAAACATATGAAAGCAACAACGCGAGCTATTGATCTACAACATAATTTGCAAAATACTACCAGGTACTAAGTTCATGATAAATTTAAGTTCAATTAATCATATTACTTAAGAACTCCCACTTAGACAGACATCTCTCTAGTCATCTAAGTGATCACATGATCCAAATCAACTAAACCATGTCCGATCATCACGTGAGATGGAGTAGTTTCAATGGTGAACATCATTATGTTGATCATATCTACTATATGATTCACGCTCGACCTTTCGGTCTCCGTGTTCCAAGGCCATATCTGTATATGCTAGGATCGTCAAGTTTAACCCGAGTATTCCGCGTGTGCAACTGTTTTGCACCCGTTGTATTTGAACGTAGAGCCTATCACACCCGATCATCACGTGGTGTCTCAGCACGAAGAACTTTCGCAACGGTGCATACTCAGGGAGAACACTTCTTGATAATTAATGAGAGATCATCTTATAATGCTACCGTCAAACAAAACAGAATAAGATGTATAACAAATAAACATCATATGCAATCAAAATATGTGACATGATATGGCCATGATCATCTTGTGCCTTTGATCTCCATCTCCAAAGTACTGTCATGATCTCTATCGTCACCGGCATGGCACCATGATCTTCATCATCTTGATCTATATCAATGTGTCGTCACATGGTCGTCTCGCCAACTATTGCTCTTGCAACTATTGCTATTGCATAGCGATAAAGTAAAGCAATTATTTGGCACTTGCATCTTATGCAACAAAGAGACAACCATAGAGCTTCTGCCAGTTGCCGATAACTTCAACAAAACATGATCATCTCATACAACAACTTATATCTCATCACGTCTTGACCATATCACATCACAACATGCCCTGCAAAAACAAGTTAGACGTCCTCTACTTTGTTGTTGCAAGTTTTACGTGGCTGCTACGGGCTAAGCAAGAACCGTTCTTACCTACGCATCAAAACCACAACGATAGTTCATCAAGTTGGTGTTGTTTTAACCTTCGCAAGGACCGGGCGTAGCCACACTCGATTTAGCTAAAGTGAGAGAGACAGACACCCGCCAGCCACCTTTAAGCACGAGTGCTCGTAACGGTGAAACCAGTCTCGCGTAAGCGTACGCATAATGTCGGTCCGGGCCGCTTCATCTCACAATACCTCCGAACCAAAGTATGACATGCTGGTAAGCAGTATGACTTGTATCGCCCACAACTCACTTGTGTTCTACTCATGCATATGACATCTACGCATAAAACCTAGGCTCGGATGCCACTTTTGGGGAATGTAGTAATTTCAAAAATTTCCTTCGCACACGCAAGATCATGGTGATGGCATAGCAACGAGAGGAGAGAGTGTTGTCCACGTACCCTCGTAGATCGTAAGCGGAAGCGTTATGACAACACAGTTGATGTAGTCCTACGTCTTCATGATCCGACCAATCCAAGTACTGAACGTACGGCACCTCCGAGTTCAGCACACGTTCAGCTCGATGACGATCCCCGGACTCCGATCCAGCAAAGTGTCGGGGATGAGTTCCGTCAGCACGACGGCGTGGTGACGATGATGATGTTCTATCGGCGCAAGGCTTCGCCTAAACTCCGCGACGATATGACCGAGGTGGAATATGGTGGAGGGGGGCACCGCACACGGCTAAGGAACAATCACGTAGATCAACTTATGTGTCTATGGGGTGCCCCCTGCCCCCGTATATAAAGGAGTGGAGGAGGGGAGGGCCGGCCCTCTCTATGGCGCGCCCTAGGGGAGTCCTACTCCCACCGGGAGTAGGATTCCCCCTTTCCTAGTCCAACTAGGAGTCCTTCCATGTAGTAGGAGTAGGAGACAAGGAAGGGGAAGAGAGAAGGGAAGGAAGAAGGGGGTGCGGCCCCTCCCCCTAGTCCAATTCGGACTAGGCCATGGGGGGGGGGCGGCCTGCCCTAGGCAGCCCCTCTCTCTTTCCCGTATGGCCCAATAAGGCCCAATACTTCTCCCCGGCGAATTCCCGTAACTCTCCGGTACTCCGATAAATACCCGAATCACTCGGAACCTTTCCGAACTCCGAATATAGTCGTCCAATATATCGATTTTTACGTCTCGACCATTTCGAGACTCCTCGTCATGTCCCCGATCTCATCCGGGACTCCGAACTCCTACGGTACATCAAAACTCATAAACTCATAATATAATTGTCATCGAAACCTTAAGCGTGCGGACCCTACGGGTTCGAGAACTATGTAGACATGACCTAGAACTATTCTCGGTCAATAACCAGGGAACCTGGATGCTCATATTGGCTCCTACATATTCTACGAAGATCTTTATCGGTCAAACCGCATAACAACATACTTTGTTCCCTTTGTCATCGGTATGTTACTTGCCCGAGATTCGATCGTCGGTATCCAATACCTAGTTCAATCTTGTTACCGGCAAGTCTCTTTACTCGTTACGTAATGCATCATTCCATAACTAACTCATTAGCTACATTGCTTGCAAGGCTTATAGTGATGTGCATTACCAAGAGGGCCCAAAGATACCTCTCCGACAATCGGAGTGACAAAACCTAATCTCGAAATACGCCAACTCAACATGTACCTTCGGAGACACCTGTAGTACTCCTTTATAATCACCCAGTTATGTTGTGACGTTTGGTAGTACCCAAAGTGTTCCTCCGGTAAACGGGAGTTGCATAATCTCATAGTTACAGGAACATGTATAAGTCATGAAGAAAGCAATAGCAATATACTAAACGATCAAGTGCTAGGCTAACGGAATGGGTCATGTCAATCACATCATTCTCCTAATGATGTGATCCCGTTAATCAAATGACAACTCATGTCTATGGCTAGGAAACTTAACCATCTTTGATTCACGAGCTAGTCAAGTAGAGGCATACTAGTGACGTTATGTTTGTCTATGTATTCACACATGTATTATGTTTCCGGTTAATACAATTCTAGCATGAATAATAAACATTTATCATGATATAAGGAAATAAATAATAACTTTATTATTGCCTCTAGGGCATATTTCCTTCACACCGTTGCCAAAGTTCGTCGTGCCCAGACACCACGTGATGATCGGGTGTGATAAGCTCTACGTCCATCTACAACGATTGCAAGCCAGTTTTGCAAGTGTAGAATACTCAGGTTAAACTTGACGAGCCTAGCATATGCAGATATGGCCTCGGAACACTGAGACCGAAAGGTCGAGCATGAATCATATAGTAGATATGATCAACATAGTGATGTTCACCATTGAAAACTACTCCATTTGACGTGATGATCGGTTATGGTTTAGTTGATTTGGATCACGTGATCACTTAGATGATTGGAGGGATGTCTATCTAAGTGGGAGTTCTTAAGTAATATGATTAATTGAACTTAAATTTATCATGAACTTAGTACCTGATAGTATTTTGCTTGTCTATGTTTGTTGTAGATAGATGGCCCGTGCTGTTGTTCCGTTGAATTTTAATGCGTTCCTTGAGAAAGCAAAGTTGAAAGATGATGGTAGCAATTACACGGACTGGGTCCGTAACTTGAGGATTATCCTCATTGCTGCACAAAAAAATTACGTCTTGGAAGCACCGCTAGGTGTACCACCTGCGCCAGCAACTATAGACATTGTGAATGCCTGGCAGTCGTGTGTTGATGACTACTCAATAGTTCAGTGTGCCATGCTTTACGGCTTAGAACCGGGACTTCAACGATGTTTTGAACGTCATGGAGCATATGCGATGTTCCAGGAGTTGAAGTTAATATTTCAAGCAAATGCCCGGATTGAGAGATATGAAGTCTCCAATAAGTTCTATAGCTGCAAGATGGAGGAGAATAGTTCTGTCAGTGAACATATACTCAAAATGTTTGGGTATTGCAATCACTTGATTCAACTGGGAGTTAATCTTCCGGATGATAGTGTCATTGACAGAATTCTTCAATCACTGCCACCAAGCTACAAGAGCTTCGTGATGAACTATAATATGCAAGGGATGAACCAGACCATTCCCGAGCTCTTCGCAATGCTAAAGGCTGCGGAGGTAGAAATCAAGAAGGAGCATCAAGTGTTGATGGTCAATAAGACCACTAGTTTCAAGAAAAAGGGCAAAGGGAAGAAGCAGGGGAACTTCAAGAAGAACGGAAAACAACTTGCTGCTCAAGAGAAGAAACCCAAGTCTGGACCTAAGCCTGAAACTGAGTGCTTCTACTGCAAGCAGAATGGTCACTGGAAGCAAAACTGCCCCAAGTATTTGGCGGATAAGAAGGATGGCAAGGTGAACAAAGGTATATGTGATATACATGTTATTGATGTGTACCTTACCAGAGCTCGTAGTAGCACCTGGGTATTTGATACTGGTTTTGTTGCTAATATTTGCAACTCGAAACAGGGACTATGGATTAAGCGGACACTGGCTAAGCACGAGGTGACGATGCGCGTGGGAAATGGTTTCAAAGTCGATGTGATCGCTGTTGGCACGCTACCTCTACATCTACTTTCGGGATTAGTTTTAGACCTAAATAATTGTTATTTGGTGCCAACATTGAGCATGAACATTATATCTGGATCTTGTTTGATGCGAGACGGTTATTCATTTAAATCTGAGAATAATGGTTGTTCTATTTATATGAGTAATATCTTTTATGGTCATGCACCCTTAAAGAGTGGTCTATTTTTGATGAATCTCGATAGTAGTGATACACATATTCATAATGTTGAAGCCAAAAGATGCAGAGTTGATAATGATAGTGCAACTTATTTATGGCACTGCCATTTGGGTCATATTGGTGTAAAGCGCATGAAGAAACTCCATACTGATGGACTTTTGGAACCACTTGATTATGAATCACTTGGTACTTGTGAACCATGCATCATGGGCAAGATGACTAAAACACCGTTCTCCGGAACTATGGAGCGAGCAACTGATTTGTTCGAGATCATACATACTGATGTATATGGTCCAATGAATGTTGAGGCTCGCGGCGGGTATCGTTATTTTCTCACCTTCACAGATGATTTAAGTAGATATGGGTATATCTACTTAATGAAACATAAGTCTGAAACATTTGAAAAGTTCAAAGAATTTCAGAGTGAAGTTGAAAATCATCGTAACAAGAAAATAAAGTTTCTACGATCTGATCGTGGAGGAGAATATTTGAGTTACGAGTTTGGTCTACATTTGAAACAATGCGGAATAGTTTCGCAACTCACGCCACCCGGAACACCACAGCGTAATGGTGTGTCCGAACATCGTAATTGTACTTTACTAGATATGGTGCGATCTATGATGTCTCTTACTGATTTACCGCTATCATTCTGGGGTTATGCTTTAGAGACGGCTGCATTCACGTTAAATAGGGCACTATCAAAATCCGTTGAGACGACGCCTTATGAACTGTGGTTTGACAAGAAACCAAAGTTGTCGTTTCTTAAAGTTTGGGGCTGCGATGCTTATGTGAAAAAGCTTCAACCTGATAAGCTCAAACCCAAATCAGAGAAATATGTCTTCACAGGATACCCAAAGGAAACTGTTGGGTACACCAAGGAAAGACATTCATTGCCAAGAATGGATCCTTTCTAGAGAAGGAGTTTCTCTCGAAAGAAGTGAGTGGGAGGAAAGTAGAACTTGATGAGGTAATTGTACCTGCTCCTTTATTGGAAAATAGTTCATCACAGAAACCGGTTCCTGTGACGACTACACCAATTAGTGAGGAAGCTAATGATGTTGATCATGAAACTTCAGATCAAGTTACTACCGAACCTCGTAGGTCAACCAGAGTAAGATCCGCACCATAGTGGTACGGTAATCCTATTCTGGAGGTCATGTTACTTGACCATGGCGAGCCTACGAACTATGTGGAAGCAATGATGAGCCCAGATTCTGCAAAATGGCTTGAGGCCATGAAATCTGAGATGGGATCCATGTATGAGAACAAAGTGTTGACTTTGGTTGACTTGCCCGATGATCGGCAAGCCATCGGGAATAAATGGATCTTCAAGAAGAAGACTGACGCTGATGGTAATGTTACTGTCTACAAAGCTTGACTTGTTGCGGAAGGTTTTTGACAAGTTCAAGGGGTTGACTACGATGAGACTTTCTCATCCGTAGCGATGCTTAAGTCTGTCCAAATCATGTTAGCAATTGCCACATTTTATGATTATGAAATTTGGCAAATGGATGTCAAAACTGCATATCTGAATGGATTTCTGGAAGAAGAGTTGTATATGATGCAACCAGAAGGTTTTGTCGATCCAAAGGGTGCTAACAAAGTGTGCAAGCTCCAGCGATCCATTTATGGACTGGTGCAAGCCTCTCGGAGTTGGAATAAACGTTTTGATAGTGTGATCAAAGCATATGATTTTATACAGACTTTTGGAGAAGCCTGTATTTACAAGAAAGTGAGTGGGAGCTCTGTAGCATTTCTAATATTATATGTGGACGACATATTATTGATTGGAAATGATATAGAATTTCTGGATAGCATAAAAGGATACTTGAATAAAAGTTTTTCAATGAAAGACCTCGGTGAAGCTGCTTATATATTGGGCATCAAGATCTATAGAGATAGATCAAGACGCTTAATTGGACTTTCACAAAGTACATACCTTGATAAAGTTTTGAAAAAGTTCAAAATGGATCAAGCAAAGAAAGGGTTCTTGCCTGTAATACAATGTGTGAAATTGAGTCAGACTCAATGCCCGACCACTGTAGAAGATAGAGAGAAAATGAAAGAAGTTCCCTATGCTTCAGCCATATGCTCTATCATGTATGCAATGCTGCATACCAGACCTGATGTGTGCCTTGCTATTAGTTTAGCAGGGAGGTACCAAAGTAATCCAGGAGTGGATCACTAGACAGCGATCAAGAACATCCTGAAATACCTGAAAAGGACTAAGGATATGTTTCTCGTTTATGGAGGTGACAAAGAGCTAGTCGTAAATGGTTACATCGATGCAAGCTTTGACACTGATCCGGACAATTCTAAATCGCAAACCAGATACGTGTTTATATTGAATGGTGGAGCTGTCAGTTGGTGCAGTTCTAAACAAAGCATCGTGGCGGGATCTACATGTTAAGCGGAGTACATAGCTGCTTCGGAAGCAGCAAATGAAGGAGTCTCGATGAAGGAGTTCATATCCGATCTAGGTGTCATACCTAGTGCATCGGGTCCAATGGAAATCTTTTGTGACAACACTGGTGCAATTGCCTTGGCAAAGGAATCCAGATTTCATAAGAGAACCAAGCACATCAAGAGATGCTTCAATTCCATCCGGGACCAAGTCTAGTTGGGAGACATAGAGATTTGCAAAATACATACGGATCTGAATGTTACAGACCCGTTGACTAAGCCTCTTCCACGAGCAAAACATGATCAGCACCAAAGCTCCATGGGTGTTAGAATCATTACTGTGTAATCTAGATTATTGACTCTAGTGCAAGTGGGAGACTGAAGGAAATATGCCCTAGAGGCAATAATAAAGTTATTATTTATTTCCTCATGATAAATGTTTATTATTCATGCTAGAATTGTATTACCCGGAAACATAATACATGTGTGAATACATAGACAAACAGAGTGTCACTAGTATGCCTCTACTTGACTAGCTCGTGAATCAAAGATGGTTAAGTTTCCTAACCATAGACATGAGTTGTCATTTGATTAACGGGATCACATCATTAGAAGAATGATGTGATTGACTTGACCCATTCCATTAGCTTAGCACTTGATCGTTTAGTATGTTGCTATTGCTTTCTTCATGACTTATACATGTTCCTATGACTATGAGATTATGTAACTCCCGTTTACCGGGGGAACACTTTGTGTGCTACCAAACGTCACAACATAACTGGGTGATTATAAAGGTGCTCTACAGGTGTCTCCGAAGGTACTTGTTGAGTTGACGTATTTCGAGATTAGGATTTGTCACTCCGATTGTCGGAGAGGTATCTCCGGGCCCTCTCGGTAATGCACATCACTATAAGCCTTGCAAGCAATGTAGCTAATGAGTTAGTTACGGGATGATGCATTACGTAACGAGTAAAGAGACTTGCCGGTAACGAGATTGAACTAGGTATTGAGATACCGACAATCGAATCTCGGGCAAGTAACATACCAATGACAAAGGGAACAACGTACGTTGTCATGCGGTTTGACCGATAAAGATCTTTGTAGAATTTGTAGGAGCCAATATGAGCATCCAGGTTCCGCTATTGGTTATTGACCGGAGACATGTCTCGGTCATGTCTACATAGTTCTCGAACCCGTAGGGTACGCACGCTTAAAGTAAGATGACGGTTATATTATGAGTTTATGTGTTTTGATGTACCGAAGGTAGTTCGGAGTCCCGGATGTGATCATGGACATGACGAGGAGTCTCGAAATGGTTGAGACATGAAGACTGATATATTGGACGACTATATTCGGACACCGGAATGGTTCCAGGGGTTATCGGATATATACCGGAGTACCGGGGGGGGGTTACCGGAACCCCCCCGGAGGTTAATGGGCCTCATGGGCCCAAGTGGTGGAAGAGGAGAGGCGGCCAAGGGGCAGCCGCGCGCCCCTCCCCCCAAGTCCGAATTGGACAAGGAAGCGGGACGGCGCCCCCCTTCCTTTCCCCCTGTCTCTCCTTCCCTCTCCTCTCCTACTCCAACAAGGAAGGGGGGGAGTCCTACTCCCGGTGGGAGTAGGACTCCTCATGGGGCGCGCCAAGGGTGGCCGGCCCCCTCCCCTCCTCCACTCCTTTATATACGGGGAGGGATGCACCCCCTTGAGACACAACAATTGATCCTTGAGATCTCTTAGCCGTGTGCAGTGCCCCCTCCACCATAATCCACCTCAATAATATCGTAGCGGTGCTTAGGCGAAGCCCTGCGTCGGTAGAACATCATCATCGTCACCACACCATCGTGCTGACGGAACTCTCCCTCAAAGCTCGGCTGGATCGGAGTTCGAGGGACGTCATCGAGCTGAACGTGTGCTGAACTCGGAGGTGCCATGCGTTCGGTACTTGATCGGTCGGATCGTGAAGATGTACGACTACATCAACCGCGTTGTGCTAACGCTTCCGCTTTCCGTCTACGAGGGTACGTGGACACACTCTCCCCTCTCGTTGCTATGCATCACCATGATCTTGCGTGTGCGTAGGTTTTTTTAAAATTACTACGTTCCCCAACAGCAGGTTGGTCGTCGGCGATACTGGACCGCAGCCTCGCCATCGGCGAGGCCCATCCCCCTCTTCCTTCTACCGCGGCTGCCTCGTCGTGAGTGAGGCGCAGAACAGCCGTGACCAGGAGACAGCTCCGGCAGTTGTGGCAGAAGAAATCTTGGAGCGGCAAGGGAGTGAAAAGGAGCTGACTGTCAAGGAGCTGGTCTACTGGACGGTCATCTAGTCGTATCAACCAAATCCCCCTGCTCGTGCTGACCAAATCCGCAATTGTCACTCGCCCCTTGAGACAAGATTTATAAATCGCTGAAGCAACATCGGCCGGAGCATCACTCCGCGCAGAACATGCTTAAAATCAATCACCACCAGTCTAGAGGGTTGGAGAAACCGGGTATACAGAACAACACAGAAGAAGATGTTGAAGTCGCCACACCAGCGTCCAGCAAAAATCTCTTCTCGAAAGACACATGGACTGCCAAGATCTAAAGGGAAACAACATATCTAGGGAAACAAACTCTCACAAGCCCTTCGTCGGCGCCTGATAACGTAGGGAGAGATTGAACATCCTCGTCGGTTCAGATGGGGCTGAATAGGCCATCATCACCCCACCTCGTCGGTCACGTTTGAGAAGCAAAAATCTAAGAAAAATTAAACAAAACAGACGAGTCCACACTCCTTTTACGTCGACGAGGCCACCAAACAGGGAAGAGAAGGACCGAGCCATCGACAGCTAGTACAAGATTCCTTTTATAGCATAACATGAATTATTATGTTTTCTTAGACCAACATGAGTTATTACGTTTTCTTTAGAGCTACATGCATGTTTTTCAAGGCAATACAGATATTATTACGTGATAGTGTAGGCCTCATTTTTGCAAAAAATTAATTCGGTGCCCGGGCTCATCTACACCCTGAGAACAGTAAATGTTCTTGAAATGTGTGATGTTCTACACCCAGGCTCATGTACACCAAAAAAGAAAAACAAATTGAATATTTGTGTCGTGCAAGATGCTCAAATGCGTGATGTTCTTGAAAAAAATTCAGGTTGTTTCCCGAAATTTGTCCTTTTTTGCTGTGAGCTCCTCAAATGTCCAAACAACCAAAATTTTGCACCTGACTTTGTTGTTTTTCTTTGCCATGAGCTCCTCTAATATCTAAACAACTCGAATTTTTTCAAGAACATCACACTTTTGAGCATCTTGCAACACAAAACAATTCAGATTTTTTTGAATTTTGTTGCTATTTTTTCTAATTTTAATGTTCACACCCGGGTGTAGATGAGCCGAGGTGAAGAATGGCCGTTTTCTTTTTTTCTTTCCTGCTTTTTGCGCATGTTACACAAGTCGGCCGAGTAGTGGCCCATACTGCTACCCCATCTCTCGATCCGAGCGCCACATTTCCCCTAAAATAAAAGTAGAGTGCCACATTGTCTAAAAAAATAGTAGAGCGCCACAAGTTGTCACATGTAGCCTAAAAAATAGTAACACGCATATAAAATACATATTCAATTTGTTTTTGGTTATATACTGTATAATTTATAAGGCCGTATTTAAGTTTGTTTCGGATCCCGAACCCTGTAATCCGTCGCCCAGCGCAAATCTATAAATTCCTCCATCCTTGTCTCCGCTCAACTCTCTCCTTCCTCCATCTTTTCACATACGATTTTCTAAAAAAAAAAGAAAAGTTTACACGTGCTGGTGACGCGCGTCATCCGAGGACTTACCTTTTGCTCAAAAAAAGTAAAGTACGTATAATTTCCTACGGTAAAAAATACATACTCAACTTGTTTATGGTATAAAGTACGTATTCAACTCGTTTCCGGTATAAAATACGTATTCGAGTCGTTTTCGGTACTTCTACTAGTATAAAGCCGTACCCTAACCCGTCGCCCAGATCGATAATTTGATTTCTCCGTCTTTGCCTCGGCTCAACTCTTTTTCTTGCTCCCGCGCTCTCGCTGCTCCAAGCCAGATTTAGGTTTTCGATTTCCACAGCCGCCGCTATGTCGTCCGTCGAGATCCCGCTGCAGGGCGCGAGGTCCGCGAACGGCTCTTTCACCTTCGTGGATCCCGTCCAGCCGGCGCAGATGCGCGGCCCCGGCGGGAAGAAGAGAGATCGCTGCGGGGATCTCCTTCTCGCCGACGACTCCGAGGCTGCTGGTTGGTCGTCGGCGATCCTGGACCGCAGCCTCGCCCTCCGCCGTCGGCGAGGCCCATCTCCCTCTTCCTTCCACCGCGGCTGCCTCGTCGTGACGGAGGCGCAGAACAGCCGTGACCAGGAGACAGCTCCGGCAGTTGTGGCAGAAGAAATCTTGGAGCGGCAAGGGAGTGGAAAGGAGCCGACTGTCGAGGAGCTGGTCTACTGGACGGTCATCTAGTCGTATCAACCAAATCCCCGTGGTCTTCCACTCCTGCTGGCCCAAATCGCTTGGAGAAGGTTCGATTTCCCCCCCTTTTCTTCGTGTTCATTGCAGAGTTTTTTTGAGCCATCTGAATAACTTGCTTTCTCTTGTTTGTTTGTCAATGACGGAGCACGTACAACCGAATTAAACTCACTGATGGCATTCGCGTTGCTGAGTGTTGAGGAGGCAACCAGAAGTAATCGGATTGCAAGTCAAAAACACCTAGCAGGATGATTGGTGGGGATGGCGAGGAGTCTTCCACATAGTTGTCATCTAGTCGAACCTTCCCAAGTTTTGTAGCAAGAGTCCCTCCTCTGGTTGTCTTTCCATGTGTTTATGCCAACTGATGGGCCCTGTTATGCTATTACAGAGTCCGGTTCATGTGTTCAAGTCAATAAGTTAGGATGTAATCGGCTTCTTTGATAAATAAATTGATCTACTTAAGCTGAGTTGTGATGTGCACTCACATCGGGCTACTGTTCTGTGACCTCTTCAGCACTGGCATTGCCTCCACCGTCTCTGTTATCTTTCACTTTATTCCTCCTTCCTATTCCTCAGTAACTGTTTCACCCCGAGTAACTGCCCTTTATACCTCTGCAGCGGCTCTGGCCGCGAGGGTCGGGATGCAGTGCCTAGGTGCTTCTTGGCTAGTGATTCTGGTCTATATGATTATCTCAATATTTTAGATAAACCCACTGCCTTATTAGATTTATATTAATGTCAATTGGTAGGTCATGGTTATATAATGTTTATTTTCTGCATTTCCAGATTTAGAATTTTCAAAGCATTAGTTGTTTGAGACCTGCAATTTTCTGATGGTTGCAATTAAGATTTCTCTAGTGACAGGCTTGCTGGGATTTATGAAGTGATCAATTTTTAACTGATTGCTGCGTGAGGTTCCATTAAGGTTCGATCTACTCTATTGTGAACTGTGATGATTTGATGTTTATTCAGTTTGTATGATTTAATTGAAACTTATCCAAGCACTAGGTTGTATGTAGCCATGTGTTTTATATGATGTTGTGTGTGGACAACGACACCTCTCTATTTTCTCATGTGTGAGTGATCTGCAGGGTGTCCTATTAGTTCCTGCTAAGCAAACAGACTAAGCAAATGTTTTGTTTCTCTGTTGGAGTTGTAGTAAAAGTTTTTGTTGTGCTTCAAAATTTATGCACCGTCAAATTTACGAAATAATAATTGCAGTACATATAGGTGTTTGCAAAAGTTCTAATTTCAGATTGAAAAAGCAGTGGAATGGCTTTTGCATACCTTTTCTGATGTATGATACCTAATTTTCACTTACAAAATTGGAATAAACCTCCCCAAATTCTTAGAGAGGTTTCAGAATTCAGAATATCCTTCATAAGTTGACCAACATTTTCCTTCTTTTACATGTCTTAAGTCATGATTTGCGCTGTTATATTCATATATGACTTCAGAATTACGAGCTTCAGATGCTGATTTCTCTCCCATTTTCTCTTCATTTTGTCCCCGTACAGGATTTGGGCTGCTTTTAGTTATTTACTTCATTTCCTGATATGTTCTTTAATGCAACATAGGGTTGATGGTGCAACTACCCACCAATAGCTACGAAATTTGTCGCCGTTGCCTTATATGTGAAGTGTATAAGTGTCTTGCCGTATTGAGCAGCGGCTGCATAGCAATAATATCTTCCTACTATGTAGATTTATAAACCATCACATGCAACTTCCAAATTCTATTGTTCTGAACTATTTTCTTAACCAAAGTATAAGTGGGTTGCGGGGTTGTGCAATAACTTACATTGCCCAGCCGTTTGCTGCTTTCACCATAATGTTAGATTAGTGCAAGAGCATTATTGCCCCTGTGAGTAAATTTGTCTGAACTAATCTTTAGTTCTTTCATTTTGTATTACTTTTATATCAAATTGCTCTGGTGAACCTGGTGGGCAATATGGAGAGCTTAATGACTCAAATTTGATGATATTACTTGAAGGTATGTGACCCTTTTGCCATATTTGGCATACCCTATAGTTCATCTGGTTTTGCCAAATCTGAATTATTAGCAATACCTTTAGAGATAAAAAAGAAAAAGGGATTAAGATCTTCTAGTCTTTCCTATAGATGCTGCATTATATGAGGACCAACATTTGAGGCGATTTTCATCCTCAAACTATATATATGCTCTTGATCATATAACACTGTTTTAAGAACATTTCAGTTTTACGGTACTGAACATTGCAAGGTGATTTTGAAACTCCTTTCGTGCGGATCCAATCTACTATGTTAATTCACATGTTTGAATTATATCTGAAAAAACATGAATTGGAAATATTAGCTCATACTTGGAAGTATGTAATAGTCTTTCCTTGTTTACCCTGAGGGAAGAAACATAATTATATTAGCAGTTTCTGTTAGACACATACATATTTAGTGTAATATCCATGTAAGTAATGTTTTACCCCGAGTTACTGATATTTTTCATATTTGTGTTATGAAGTGAGCCTATATTCCATCGGGCCAACAGACCAGCACATATACATGAAGGGAAATAAGCAAAGAAGCCCCTATACAATATGATAACTACACACACAGCACAACCCTGTTCTAACACCCCCCCCCCCCTCAAACTCAAGGGGGATCTTGGACACCGAGTTTGGACAGGAAAAAGCTGTGTTGGGACCGTGTCTGAGCTTTCGTCAGAAAATCAGCAAGATGAAGCTCCGAGGGCACATACTGAGGGGCCACAATTCTGTCTTGCACCTGAGAACGCGTGTAGGAGGCATCAACACCGATGTGCTTGGTGAGCTCATGCTTAACAGGATCACGGGCAATGCTGAGTGCCCCAGTGCTGTTGGAGAGCAGAGGGGTCGGTGTAGCAGTGGAAACACCAAAATCCTGAAGAAGCCATCGTAGCCAAGTAATTTCTGCAGTCACGGACGCCATAGCTCGCAGCTCAGCCTCAGCACTGAAGCGAGATACAACAGTCTGCTTCTTGGTCTTCCAGGCAATCAGGGAGGAGCCAAGAAAAACACAATAGGCAGAGAGAGAGCGGCGATCAATGGGATCGCTGGCCCAGGTAGCATCACAGTAGGCCTGAAGCTGAAGAGAGCTGGAGCGAGGGAAGAATAAGCGACGAGTCACGGTACCACGAAGGTAACGAAGAACACGAAGAAGGTGACTGTAGTGAAGTTGAGTGGGAGCAGAGACAAACTGACTTAGAATGTGCACAGCATAAGAAATGTCAGGACGAGTGATGCCTAGATAGACAAGGCTCCCAACAAGATGGCGGTAGCGTGTGGGATCTGCGAGGGGTTCACCCTCACCAGGACGAAGATGGAGACCAAACTCCATAGGAGTGTCAACCATGCGCTGATCAGTGAGGCAGGCACGAGTGAGAAGATCTTGGATGTACTTCTCTTGAGAGAGATAAATACCCTCAGGGGAAGAAATGATCTCAAGTCCAAGAAAGTAGCAAAGAGAACCCAAATCAGTCATCAAGAATTGCTCATGTAGACGTTTCTTCACAAAATCAATGAATTGGTGGTCAGCCCCTGTGATAATCATGTCATCAACATAGAGTAGTAAAAGGGTGCGACCGCGAGGAGAAGTGTGAATAAACAGAGCAGGATCATGAACACTAGCAGAGAACCCGATCCTTGTGATGACGGCGGAGAAACGCTCAAACCAGGTACGAGGAGCTTGTTTCAGCCCGTAAAGAGCGCGCCGAAGGTGACAGACAGTGCCATCAGAGACAGTATAGCTAGGAGGCGGCTGCATATAGACCACTTCCCGCAGCTCACCATTCAAGAAGGCATTCTTGACATCTAATTGAGAGATGGACCACTGCCGAATAGCAGCAACAGCCAAAAGAGTGCGAACAGTGGTCATGTGAGCAACAGGAGCAAAAGTCTCATCATAGTCACAACCATACTCCTGCTGGAAGCCACGCGCAACAAGACGAGCTTTGTAGCGCACGAGAGAACCATCTGAATGTGTCTTAACCTTGTAGACCCATTTGCAAGTGATGGGTCTAACGCCTGTAGGCAGGGGTACAAGGTCCCAAGTGCCTGTGCGCTCAAGAGCATGAATTTCCTCTGCCATATCATGCTGCCATTTAGAATGAGCAGCAGCCTCACGATACGTAGACGGCTCAACAAGAGTGGTAGCAGCAGCAACATAGTACGCAGGAGGCCGGAGAGTGTGGCGATCACGCAGATTATACCGAGGAGCAGGAGGGGTAGGTGGTTTTGAAGGAATGGGACCCAACAGGGAAGGAGTGGAAGTGGAAGTGGGCGCATCCGAGGGAGAAGGGTGCCGAGCACGACGGGAGTAGACAAAAGGAAGCGAATAGAGAGGGGAAGTGGAAGGTGGCGCATCAGAGGGAGAAGGGTGTTGAGCACGACGGGAGTAGGTAAAAGGAAAAGGAGGGAGAGTGGATGGCTCAACCCGAGTAGGAGAGTCAGGAATAGAAACCTCATCCTGTGTAAGCTAAAGCTCATGAGCAGACACAGGTGAAAGGCTAGGAGTGGACCTACCATGTGACGATAAAGGTGAAGAATCAGGTAGAGTCAAAAAAGAGAGAGGCTCGACTAACGACTCGGTTGTGGCAGTAGAAGAATGACGAGGGTAGAAGGAGCGAGACTCATCAAAAGTGACATCTTTGGAGATTCTCAGTCTTCGAGCAATAGGGTCCCAGCAACGGTAACCTTTGTGCTCCAAATTGTAGCCAAGGAAAACACATTCAACAAATTGAGCAATCAATTTGGTGCGTTCATGAGGGTGGAGAAGAACAAAACAGGCACAGCCAAACAGGCGTAGACCACTATAATCAGCTGGACCATCACCTAGATGATCAACGGGTATCCCTCCCTGAAGAGCAACAGAAGGCTGAATATTAATGAGATAAACAACGGTAGAGACAGCCTCAGCCCAAATGTGCGGGGGAACAGCAGAAGATAAAAGAAGAGCCTGAGCAGTCTCGAGGACGTGACGATGTTTGCGTCCAGCCACCCCATTTTGAGCATGTGCACCAGGACAGGAATACTGAGGAAGGGTACCCTGTTCAGCAAGGAAACCACGAAGCGCATGAGGTAGGTACTCGCCAGCCGAATCAGCATGAAAAACTCGAACAGAGGAATCATACTGAGTGCGAACCATGGTAGCAAACGACTTGTAAATTTGAAGCACTTGACTACGTGATGACATAAAGTAGATCCAAGTGTGGCGAGAAAAATCATCAATGAAAATTATATAATATTTGTGACCCCCTTTCGAAACAAAGGGGGCAGGACCCCATACATCAGAGTGAACAAGTTCAAAAGGTCGTTGAGAAACAAAATTACTAGAGGGATATGGAAGTTGTATCTGCTTGCCAAGCTTACAACCCATACAAGTTAGTGAACTATCACCAGATATAGACCCTAGAACACCACTCCTAACCAAATAAGACAAGCGGGAGCCGCAAATGTGACCCAATTGATGATGCCACTGAGCGAAGGATGTGGTGGAGGTGGCAACTGAAGCAAAAGGGGTGGTGATGTCCGACTGGCTAGAGGACGCAGCGGAAGGAAGGCGCAACCAATCGAGCTCCCAAAGGCGCTGAGAGTCATGGCGCCGAGGACCGATCCCAACCAGAGTCCCCGTACGACGATCCTGAACACAACAAGAGTCAGAATCCAGAATAACACGACAACCCAAGTCAGTAAGTTGACCAGCAGATAGAAGTTGCATAGTCAGTTTAGGAACATGAGAAACGGCAGGGACATGAAAAGAAGACGTGGAAAGAGTCCCTCTTGCGGCAACAGAAAGAGAAGTGCCATCTGCAGTCTGAACTGTAAGAGGAGAAGGCACGGAATTGACAGCACAAAGATGATCTCTGTGTGGTGTCATGTGGAAGGAGGCCCCAGAATCAAGAATCCAGGGCAAAGATGTACCTGACGAAGAGTGCGGTGGTGGACCAGACGTCTGACCAGCAGAACCAGCAGAACCTGAGGATGGTGCAGAAGCAGTAAGGCGGCACAGCAAGGTGAGCATCTCCTGGCGAACCTTCTCAAGGGAGCCCTCACGAGAATTAGAGGAGCCTCCCGAGTCCTTTTGAGGACGGCCACCACGACGACCCTGTTTCCTCCTCTTGATGCACTCCGTGATCATGTGACCATCCTGCTTGCAGTAGTTGCAGAAAGCACTAGTGGAGGTTGCTGCCACCTATGTAGAAGAGGGCACACCAGGCAGCGGTGGTGGAACGCGGGCAGCCAGGACTGCTCAAGAGGATGGCAATAAGTCCGTGCTCCGTAGGCGCACCTCCTCAGATCGCACCTCAGCAAGGGCCTCCAGAGTAGAGAGCCGAGGATGGTGTGCCAATAGCTGAGCATGACTCTGCTCGAACTCTGGCCGGAGGCGAGTGAGGAAGTCATAGAGGCGACGAACCTCCAGCTTAGCTTGTTGCCGCACACAACACTGACATCTGCGACAAACATCAGCTCCCAGAGAGTCCAATTGGCGCCACACCGCCGACATCTCCTTGTAGAAATCATCCACAATAGCATCTCCCTGTTGTAGTTGTTGCTCTTGACGAACAACAGAGAGATACATGGCATCCCCTGTAGACTCATAGCGATGGCGAAGGTGCTCCCACATCTGATATGCAGTGGTAAGGGCCACCACATCCATGGCGAGATCAACATCCATGCTGTTCACCAAGATAGAAGAGGCTCGAGCATCATCATTTGTCCATTGCTTGTATAAGTGGAGTTGATTCTGAAACTCTTCAGTGGCCTCTTCAAAAGCATCTAGCATCTCACGTTGCTTGGTTTCATCGGCATCAACAGGGAAGGCCAACTCAGCTGGAGGAGTGGGCAGCAGGGGACAAGGCAGAGCACCAGAGTGGGCAGCTGGCCCCTCATGTGCTGCACCCAGTCCCTGTAGTTCTGTCCGTTGAAGATAACAGGACATCGTGGGACTGGGACAACACCGGTGGTGGTGGAGGGCGCCATTGCAGCAGAGCAGCAGCAGCAGCTCGTTGAAGACCAGCAGCAGCGGAGGCACAGCTTGATGGCAGCAGCAGACCAGGAGGAGAAGAGCAGCAGCAGCCGCACTTTGAAGAGCAGCAGCAGCAGCTCGTTGAAGAAGAGCAGCAGCAACAGCTCGTTGAAGAAGAGCAGCAGCAGCAGCAGCTCGTTGAAGAGCAGCAGCAGCACGTTGAGGCAACGGCGCCGGCCGGGAAGGACGGCGGCAGCAGCGGCCTGGAACGGCGGTGGCCTGGACCAGCAGGCGGTAGCAGTTACCAGGAAGAAGAGTGGAGAGGCTCGATGAAGAGAGGAGCGGCGGCGGCGGCAGCGGTGGCGGCGGCTGGCGAACCTAACCCTAGCTCTTATACCATGTTATGAAGTGAGCCTATATTCCATCGGGCCAACAGGCCAGCACATATACATGAAGGGAAATAAGCAAAGAAGCCCCTATACAATATGATAACTACACACACAGCACAACCCTGTTCTAACAATTTGTACTGATCTATCAGATTAAAAAAAATAAATTAGCCTGTAAAATCGATATTTTAATGCACACATGACTTATTTTCTGAACAGGAATTCTCTAAAACATGGAAATTTCAAACATTGGGAGAGATCTTCTGAATAGAATAAACTGAAACTTAAATTTTTCCAAACCAGTCAGTTGTATTTGTTTTTAAAACTTGAAAATGTTCAAACCACTCAATTAGAAGTGAAGACCATGAAATTTTCTGAACAAGAATTTTCTAAAACATGGAAATATCAAACATTGAGAGATATTCTGAATAAAATAAAATGGAACTTGAAAATTTCCAAACCACTTAGTTGTGATTTTTTATAAACTTGAAAATGTTCAAACCACTCAATGGTGAAAAAATGGAATTCAAGACTCTCGAAAATTCAATCATTGAGATAATTTTTTTTGAAAGGTTTCTACGTGACAAAATCCAAACAGCCTAATTGTTTTTGCCTCGTTAAGATTGCGAATATTATTTTTTTCAAAATAGTGGTGTCTGATCCTAATATAGCTGAAACTGACTGAAATAGTATAAAAAAGAAATATGTACTTATTCTTCAGGTAAATTAATTGTTTCATAATCATATATGGCATGGCTCTCAGAGCCAATTCCAATGGTGTACATGTCTAGGCCAAAAAGGAAGAAAGATAGAAGCCACATTGAAGACAAGATCCATCCATCCAGATGAATTGTCTCGTGATCTTCCACTCGATCCTTGAATGTTGTCTCACTAATTCCTGGACATTCTTTGTGGTTGGATTTACCGGAGTGACTAGAGTACATTCTGATATGCACTGAATTTGCATCAACCCAAGGGAAGTACACAAGTGAACTAAGAAACTAGGCATCACGAGTTCATTAAACTTCAGAGGATACAAACAATTAAGTGTCTTCCTCATACAAACTTGTCAGCACAACTAGTTTAAACTTCATGCCACAAAATAGGACTGCCACTGAAGAAAGAAATCACAACCTGTTTATGTTTAACACTAAGTTACTAGTTTGCCATGCAGATATAGGTTTGTTACTCATTCCAGAGTGGCCATGCCCATAGTTCTACTTCCATATCACAAAAGCAGCGAAGAAGAGCCCCATCAGCAACATAAAAAATGCCAGCACAAAGAGCAGAGACCTCTATGCCTCTTATCAAAAGCGTGAAACTAGCGAAGCTCACGGCGAATGATATAGACCATCATTTTCTTCTGCTCCCCCTCGTTTTTCATCAGCTCGAAGAGGCAGATGTCCCTCTCCCGCAGGTTGTTGTCTCTGGCAAAAGAAGTCCAGCCACCACATATCCTCAGGGTAC
Organism: Triticum aestivum; assembly: GCF_018294505.1. Lineage (NCBI taxonomy): Eukaryota > Viridiplantae > Streptophyta > Magnoliopsida > Poales > Poaceae > Triticum > Triticum aestivum. The sequence goes on from NC_057804.1 coordinate 71,824,199, forward strand.
GTTTGGTGTCGTGCAACTCAGTATGCCATCGCTGGCTCTTCCCCTCAGCCTGAAGCACCAAACTCCAGCTCCCCTTCCGAAGGTACGTTTCAGAGTATTGTGTGGCGAAGGTCTGTTTGTTCAAATATATGCAGAATACTGAACATATTAGAATAAAATGCAAGTTTGCAAATATGTAGGTGAGTGGCAGTAGATAACAAGTATGAACTGGCTCATCTGGACTGTCTTCTCCTGTAAAATAGTTTCATGAGTAAGGGTTGGTAACTGCAGTAAGATTGTACCATATAATGTGATCAATAGTTACAAGTCAGTTGTAAAGTTAACCTGACGAACCCTTCGAAGGCTAGGCAGCATCCAAAATCCAAGGACTCACTGCAATGCTCACAACGCTGATGTGTTGCTGGAACTTGAAGAAGCAAACATGGATACCACGGAAAGGCGGAGGAGGGAGAGAAGAAGCGAGAGTGGAGCCACCGAACGGAACGCCTGTAGGATGCCCTGATTTGCCCTCTCATTCTTTGTCTCTGCTGCTCTGATGGGACTCTACGGCCCTAGGATGATGGCACTGTATCACACGTCTAGTAGCCCAGTCATAGACTTGTAGGCCGTCTTCTTCTTTTTGAACCTTGTAGGCCCGTCTTGGAGAAGCGGGGAGGTTTGGTCAAAACGTTGGCAAAAGAGAAAGTTGGCACCGTTCGGTGATTACGAGGTACTAGTAGGGTCTTGGATTTCATTTTAAAAGGAAACAAAATAAATTTCTTAGAAGTCTTGTTTCAGGTTTAAGAGCAAAGGTGATTAAAAAATCAATTGTGGAGCCAAATTTGAACGAACAAAAATTCACGCTTTTAAAAAAATTACAACAAAACGGAGGGCTTCATCTGGAAAGATGAAAGCAGAAAAGTTGTCCTTGTCCCCAAGAAAGGCCTCCCAGACGACATGGACCTCCTGCCTCTCGTCGGAGCCGCCACCGGTCTGCCTCATCTCCTATGGCCTTCGGGCCATGGAGGCGCGGTGAAGCCCGAGCATTACCGGCAGGAGGGCTCCTACTCTGTTTTAGGTGTTTTTCAGAGGTTGATTAAGGTTTGTGAACTCTTCAGGAAGGCGAGGCGGCGGCGACTCCCTGAAGATGGAATAAAGTCCTCCTCACCTAACCTTGTTGTAGCGCTGCATCTAGCATTGTCAAAGGGTGTGTGGAAGTGTGTTTGTGTGACGGATCTCGTGGGATTTGGTCGGTGTTAATCTTCGGTGGATCTCTATGGATCTAGTCTTTATTTGTCTGTGTTCATTATAGGTTGACAATTCTGATCTACACTTCTCTACATTGGTGATGGCTGTTGTTCTGGTACACTGGTTCTGTGGGGTTTTAGCACGACGACTTCCCATTTGTTTACTACAACAAGGTTTGTCCGACTCCAGTGACGGAGGGGTGATGAAGGTGACGCGTCTTCGGCTTGCTCTAGTGATTGTAGTCGTCGCTAGGTGGTCTACGGGTCAGTTTGTAATTTATGTTACTTCTGATGTTTTTTGTACTGTCATGACAGGTGATGAATAGATCGGGATGTTTCCGCAAAACAGACCAGAAAAAAGGAAATGACTCTCACGGAGACCTTCCCACTGGCGCTCCTGATCCCATACTGTTTGATTTTTTCTTCATGTTTATTTTTTTTGGTTCTTCGGTGTTTATCAACTTGTGCGCAATTTTGACAGAGCATCCTTAACAGTCATTCTCTAAAACTCTAAGCTCCCTGGGAATGCCACTCTCTCCGATGTTTCCTAAACGGTGCTTCAGGCACCTGTTTGTAGTGTTTCTACAATCGGGCGCACACCCCGCCTGCACGCTAGGCCGACCTATTTTGCTTCTTTTTTTATCTGTTTAAACCAAAAAATGGTGTGCGCACAATGAATTTGAACAGAAGATCTCTCTCAGCTAAGTGAGAATAGCAGTGGCCACTACGCCAATCAACGCTTGGTGCCCTCTAACTTCTTCTTTTTCCTGTCATTCTTTTTCTATTCATGTTCTTATTCTTTCCCTCTTTCCCCTTTCTTCTTCTTTCTTTTTTCTTTTTTTGGTTATTTTATTCTTTTTCGTTGAATTTGATGAACTTGTTTCATTTTTCAGTGAACTCTTTTTTCAAATTCAATAAACCCCTTTTCCAAATAAATGATTTTATAATATTTATTGATGATTTTTTTTCAAATTTGATGAACTTTTCTAAAAACAATTAATGAACTTTTTTCAAATTTCATTATTTTCTGTCACAATCAATAATATTTTTCATACTTTTTGAACCTTTCGAAGTTTGTGAACTTTTTTCAAAATCTATGAACATTTTTTATTTTTTTTTCAAAATTTTCGGTTCTTTTTTTAAAATTCAACCATTGACCGATCAGCCACGACCAGTCACGAGCGAACCCATGGAACGACGGGCACCCCTATATCTCGCTTCAACCCACGTGCACGGTTCGGCCACAACCTCTATTTTTTGTTTTTTCCTTTTGTTTTCTTTTTTTCTTTTTTTCTTTTTTGTGTACTTTTGTTTATACTTTAAAATATTCAATATATATATATATTATAAAGAAATCTAGAAAAAACATTTGAAAAATGTTGAACAAGTATTTAAAAAATGTTAATCAAGCATTCGGAAAAATGTTGAATGTGTATAGAAAATTTTTAGGTCATGTGTAATAGTAACCTTTTCTGATCATGTATATAAAAAATGTTAATCCAGCATTTAAAAAAAATGTTGACCAAGTATTTGAAAAATGTTAATCAAACATTTGGAAAGTGTTAAATGTGTATATAAAAAATGTTGACCATGTATTTAGAAAATGATGAAAAAATGTGATCATGTGTATAAATATGTTAATCAAGCATTTGTAAAA
>NC_057804.1:71827285-71834822 GCF_018294505.1 Triticum aestivum
TAATAAAGCATTTGGAAAATGTTAAATGTGTATAGGAAAAATGTTTACCAGGTAATAAAAAATTAGGGAAAAAATAAATCATGTATATAAATATATTAATCTAGCATTTACAAAAATGGTGAACAAGTGTTTGGAAAATGTTAATCAATTGTTTGGAAAATGTTAAATTTGTATAAAACCTGTTGACCATGTATTAAAAATAGGTTAAACTTTTTACTTAAAAGTATTAATCAATTACTTAGAAAAAAAATTAATTTATATAAAAATGTGAATTCTGTATTAGATAATTTTAATCAAGAATTTGAAAATTGTGTATAAAAAAAATGTTGACCATGTGTTACAAAAATTTATTACTTTGTATTGGAAAAATATTACACATGTATCAGAAAAATGTTGTTAACATATACAAAAATTGTAAAAGAACAAAGAAAAGCGAAAACCAAAATTAACAAAAGAGAAAAGAAAATAAAAACACGACATGGGGGGCAGCCACTCGGCTAACATTGCGTTCGTGCTAATACTATGCGCGCGCGAATGGCCCGGCCCAATCCAACATGGGATGGAGTGGATAGCAGCGCCCGCGATCTCTCCCTGGGGACCAGGGGATCGATTTCGGGAGCTCCTGGTATAACATGCAAAAACTGGGACTCAAACCCATCGCCTAAGGTATAGAAACATAGCACCCGAACCACCAGACCAAGAGGCCAAGCTTGTCTACTATCAGAAACGACGTACATTTAACCCATCCTTTAGAGATATATTATAACCTAGAAATAATTATTTGAAAAAGAAATTCACAAAAAAAGCCACGAATTCTGAAAAAAGGTTCGTGAAAAATGAAAAAAGATCGTCAATTTCAAAAAAACCTTCAACCATTTTGAAAAAAGTTCACAAATTTGGAAAAAGTTCACTGTTTTCGAAGAAAAGTTCATCGAATTCGAAAAAAGTTCATCAATTTTTTAAAAAATTCATGGATTTTGAAAAAAAATTCATTGAATTGAAAAAAACTCCATCGATTTTTGAAAAAAATCATCAAAATTAAAAAAAAAGTTCATGAATTTTGTAAAAAAAAATCATCGATTTAGAAAAAAGTTCACTGATTTTGAAAAAAGATCATGAATCTGAAAAGTAGTTCATCGATTTTGAAAAAAAGTCCATCGACACTGAAAAAAGTTCATCGTTTTGGAAAAAACATTCATCTATTTCGAAAAAAAGTTCATCGATTTTGTAAAAATGTTCATCAATTTCTAAAAAATGTTCATCGGCCTTGAAGAAATGGTCATCGATTGTTTCTTTTAAGAAAAATCACGAATTTGTATAAAAATTCACGTATTTATCCAAAAAAGGGAGAAAAAAAATCTGAATAAAACAGTTCCCAGAAAAAAGAAAAGAAAATAAAAAAAGGATTAAAGTCCCGCGAACTGTGAAGGATAAATAGGGAAAAGGATGTGAGTCTGTGCAATCAGTCGAGATTGCCTAGTGGTTAGTACGCTTGCTCAGAATTAAAAGGTCTCTAATTCGAGTCTCAGCGGTCGCACCTTGTTTTACTTTTAACAGGAAAAGAAGAAATAGTTAAACGTGCCAGCCCATTTGCGGGTGGGGGTGTTTGCTGCAGGCGCCCGTTAGCAAAAATGGCCTGTAATGGGCGCCTCCAGCCCTAAATAGGGAATGCCATCGATTCCGGGAGCTCCTATTGAGCGCTTTGAGCGCCGCCGAAGCCAACTGGCGCCTACAGCAAACGATAAATGGCCCGGCCCACGAATGCACCAGCGCAGAAATTGCTTCGCGAAAAAAGGGCCCGCAAAAAACATGCTAGAACAATGATTCGAACTCAGCTCGCCTCTTTGAAAGATGGTTCAGCTAACCACTTCTACCTGCAGGTTGTTGTGACAACAACGAACATGAATTCTTAAAGAACTATTGAGGCCGCGTTATTTATTATGCAATAAACCTTGCATTTTTTACGTTTTATATGAAAATTTATTTATCAAATTTTGAAAAAAGGTCACGAATTGGAAAAGTTCACCATTTCTGAAAAAAGATCATCCCATTTGATAAGAAAAGTTCATCCATTAGAAAAAATTCATCAATTTTGAAAGAAGTTCACAAAATGTGAAACAAGTTCATGGATTTTAGAAAAAAACTAATAGATTTTTTTTAAAAAAGTTCATCGAATGCAAAAAATGTTCATTGAATTTTGAAAAAAGTTCACCAAATTTGAAAAAGTTCATTGGTTTTCAAAAAAGTTCACCGAAGCTATAAATAAGTTCACAATTTTTTTAAAGTTCACAAAATTTGAAAACAAAGTTCATCGAATATGAAAAAAGTTCACCGAAATTGAAAAAGTTCATTGGTTTGAAAAAAACTTCACCGAAGCCATAAATAAGTTCACCAATTTTTTAAAAAGATCATAGAATTTGGAAAAATGTTCATCGATTTGGAAAAAAGTTCACAAATTTGAAAAAAAAGGTTCATTGAATTTCAGGAAAAGTCCATTGAAAATAAGTTCATTGAATTTAGAAAAAGTTCATCAAATTTGAAAAAAAAATCATGAACTCTTTTCTAATCGATGAACTTTTTACAAATTCAATGAAATTTGAAAAGTTCACATATTTGAAAAAAAAGTTCACCGGATTTGAAAAAAGTTCACACAATTCAAAAAATGTTCATCGGATTTGAAAAAGTTCACTGGATTTAAAACAAAGTTCACCAAATTTGAAAAAAAATCATCAAATTGGAAAAAAGTTCAACGATTCAGGAAAAAGTTCAATGATTTTCAAAAAAAGTTCACGAATATAAAAAAAAAGTTCACCAATTAAAAAAACCGCGCAATAAAGAAAACAAAAAATCTGAGAACAAAAGAAAAGGATTTAAAGGAAAAAAAACAAACTACGTATAAACACGAGGGTGGGTAGCCTGGTGGCTAGAGCAGTGCGCTTGCAAAGAACAGGTGCCGAGTTCGATTTGCTTCCCACCTTTTCTTTTTTTGACCTTTCGAAAATAGAAAGAAAAAAGATAGAATGGGCCGGCCCATCTGGGACTGCTGCAGGCGCCCGTTTGCAAATTGCACTGTAACAGGCGCCTGCAGCGCCAAATAGGAAATGCCATCGATTCCTGCTTCTCCCTTTTCCTTTGCTCTTACTACTTACTACTATGTGCGTGCGAATGGGCCGGCCCAATATGAAGTGGGGGGCGTCCCCCCCATAGCCACTCGGCTAACATTGCGTTCGGCCCAATAACACGTGGGGGGCGTGTCCTTCTTGATGTACAAAAAGAGTTGGCTTTTCATTAGATTTTTTCCAGTTTTTTATTCGACTTTTCTCAATTTTTTTTCTTTTCTTTCTTTTTTCATTGTTTTTCTTACGGTTTCTTCATATCTTTCTCTATTTTCACTGTCCTTTTCTTTTCTTTGTTTTTCTTCGGTTTTGTTTCTTTCTCTCTTCATTTTCATCGGGTTTCTTCAAATAGCAGATTAAGATTTTTTTAATACATGGTCAACATTTTTTCTAGACACATTTTTTGATAATTTTGATTAACCTTTTTCATAATACAAGTTTCACATTTTTCAATACATGGTTAACATTTTTCTCATAAACATTCAACATTTTTCAAATGCTTGATTAAAAAATTTCAAATACTTGTTCAATGTTTTCTCAAATGCTTGATAATATTTTTATATACATGATCAATTTTTTCATCATTTTTAATACATAGTCAACACTATTTCTATACTCATTGAACATTTTGCGGATCCTTGATTAACTTTTTTCAAATACTTGTTCAGAGTTTTTTAAAATGTTTGATTAACATTTTAATATACATGATAAAGAAATTTCATCATTTTTTAATATACGGTAAGCATTTTTTTGTAGACATTTAACATTTTTCAAATGCTTGATTAACACTTTCAAATATTTGTTCAACATTTTTCAAGTGCTTGATTAAATTTTTATGTACATGGTAATGCATGATTAACATTTTTATATACATGGTATCGAAATTTCATCATTTTTTAATACATGGTCAATATTTTTTCTATACACATTTAATATTTTCAAATGCTTGATTAACATTTTTCACATACTTGTTCAACATTTTTTGAAATGCTTGATTAACTTTTTTTATATACATGATAAAAAATCATCATTTTTAGTACATGGTCAACATTTTTTCTAGACTCATTTAACATTTTTCAAATTCTTGATTAGCATTTTCAAATACTTGTTAAAATATTTTTCAAATGCTCGATTAAGATATTTTTGAATACATGATCAAGTTTTTTATACATTTTCATACACGTGATAATTTTTTCTCTATAAACATTTAATATTTATCAAATGCTTGGTCAATAGTTTTTCAAATGTTAAAAAAAATAAAGTAAAGAAAAAAGAAAAAAGAAAATGTAAGAAGACAGAAAAAGGAGGCTTTAACCTCCCGCATGGCTCGGCCGTCCCATCTGAAGCTCCCCTGACACGAGGCTTCCCTCTGTCACACTTAGAGCGACACATAGGGGCGCCCGAACAAGCGACGTGCCGAGCAAGCGAGCACCCGCATTGGGCCGGCCCAAGTCCGTGGATGTGTTAATGGCACTCCCCGAACGGGCGCCTACAGTGCCGTATTGGAGCACCCACTCTGTCCTTCGTCCCGGTTGTGTGAGCATGTGGGCCAACATAGCCAGACTCCGGTTTGATTGACTTTACGGGCCATACCATTAGGGAATAACATGTGCCGCCTCTAGACTCCCCTGTTCAGCGCACTAAACTAACCCTCATGAACATCTTATGAAAAACCCCTCATGAACAAAACGAAGCAGGGGATCGGCGGTGGCGCGCATGAAGCCGGTGTGTCCCTCTCAACCTCGCTCCTTCCCCATGCATACCCGTCTCTCCCTTTGGTCTCCCTTTTTTTTTCTCGAGTCGGTCCGATGGCGACAGGAAAACCGGCGAGAGACAACTGCTAGGGTCCGGGAAGACAACAAGAACTTTGTTTGGAGGAGGAGATAACGATGATCCATATTTCTTCCCAAATGATAAGTGGCACACGTGTGGCACGAGACACTCCAGCCCTGACAATTTTTACAACTAAAGTTGTCGTTCAAAAAGAAAAAAAAACAAACCCCAAAAATAAACTGAAGCACTAAAGTTGCCACGCTTGACAACTAAAGTTGCCATGCTAGGGTCACTAAATTGCCATAAAAAACGTTCAGAGTTGTCACGTGTTCATGCCACACGTGTGGCACTTATCAAGGACCTATTTCTTTTGGGTTTTCTCTTTGCATCTATTTCTCTATCTATTTTTTATATTTCCCTTTTGTGATTCCTCTCTATTTCTCTCTAGCCTGCAGCATGTCGGTGACCAGTCAGACAACTCATGGTACCAGATAGTTTCATAGGTAGTGCATACCGGTGTCCTCCATCTGCCACATGCCATTGATTTGTTACATTCTGAAGCACGTATCTGTTTGACTGTGGTGGTTCTATGTCCATTCATGTTCTTGTGATTTTGGTGCTTGCCATTAAGCCTTAAGAATGTACGTTTGAGAGAAGTCGGTCTTTCCCGAATATGAATTTTATCCAACTTTGTTGTTCATCCAAGTATGTGATGTTTCTTGGACATTTTCTCCTCCCCCTACATCTCTTTTACCTCCAGGAATTTCGAGAAATCAACATATGTAACTCTCCCTTTCTGTTTAGTTATTGCGTAACTCTTACCATCTTTCAAGCTTAATTTTGTATTTGTTTAGATTTTATTGGGCATCTCACTAATGGCAACTTCATAAACTTAGAGATTGTGAAACCAGGACCCTTTTTCTTCTGATTGTTTAAAGAAAGCATCATCCTTCGGTCCAAAATTATACCTCTAAATGTTGATGAAGCTTGGTGTGAAAACTGAATAAAACATATTGGCTTGATGCCTGATGGTTCAAGGGATAAAAGATTACTCTACCCCTCCCCATGTTGCAACTCAGTTACCTCACCTCTGACTGAAATGCAATTGCCTACTACTAACCGCTGGTCAAGAAGACACCAATATATTTGACAAATAAACTATTTATTCCAACTGATGCACTTTGTTGTTGTTTTTAATAAGTCCATATGACCTTTTGGTGATGTTTGCATATCAAATGTGTTTTCATTCAGATTTATACATTATTTTCTAAAGCTTGGGAAATATGAGAAATTTGTCTGTGTTGCCTTTTTTTAACCCGTGCTCATGTCTAAAGTTAACATGACTTTTACTTTGGGGCTATTGCATTTTCTATTTGTTGAATAAACTCGGAGGAGAGAAATAACTCCTTCCGGCCCTCTTTAGAAAGAGAGAATCACATCTGGTGACTTTAGTAGTGGCCAACACTCTAGCCAGATTGATTTCATCCTCTCGAGAAGAGAAGATAGGCGTGCGTGCCTAGACTGTAAGGCGATACCTGGAGAGAGTGTTGTACCCCAACATAAGCTGGTGGTTGCCGACTTCCGCTTTCAGATTCGTGTCCAGCGGGATAAGCATGCCAAAGTTGCTAGAACAAAGTGGTGGAAGCTCAAGGGGGAGGTAGCTCAGGTGTCCAAGGAGAGGATCATTAAGGAGGGACCTTGGGAGAAAGGAGGGGATGCGAACAATGTGTGGATGAAGATGGCTACTTGCATTCGTAAGGTGACCTCGGAGTGTCCAGGGGAAGGAGAAGCGAAGATAAGGATACCTGGTGGTGGAATGATAATGTACAAAAGACGATTAAAGAGAAGAAAGATTGCTCCAGATGCCTATACCTAGATAGGAGTGCAGACAACATAGAGAAGTACAAGATGGCGAAGAAGGCCGCAAAGCGAGCTGTTGGAGAAGCAAGGGGTCGGGCATATGAGAACCTCTACCAACGGTTAGGCACAAAGGAAGGCGAAAGGGACATCTATAAGATGGACAAGATCCGAGAGAGGAAGACGAGGGATATTAGCCAAGTCAAATGCATCAAGGACAGAGCAGGCCACCTCTTGGTGAAGGACGAGAAGATTAAGCATAGATGGCGGGAGTACTTCAACAATCTGTTCAATGGAGAGAATGAGAGTTCTACCATTGAAATGGACGACTCCTTTGATGAGACAAGCATGCGTTTTGTGCGGCGAATCCAAGAGTCTGAGGTCAAGGAGGCTTTAAAAAGGATGAAAGGAGGCAAGGCGATAGGCCCTGATTGTATCCCCATTGAGGTGTGGAAAGGTCTCGGGGACATAGCGATAATATGGCTAACCAAGCTTTTCAACCTCATTTTTCAGGCAAACAAGATGCCAAAAGAATGGAGATGGAGTATATTAGTACCAATCTTCAAGAATAAGGGGGATGTTCAGAGTTGTACTAATTACCGTGGTATTAAGCTGATGAGCCATAAAATGAAGCTATGGGAGAGAGTCATTGAGCACCACTTAAGAAGAATGACAAGTGTGACCAAAAATTAGTTTGGTTTCATGCCTGGGAGGTCGACCATGGAAACCATTTTCTTGGTACGACAACTTATGTTGTTGTTGTTGTTGTTGTTGTTGTTGTTGTTGTTGTT
>NC_057804.1:71838185-71838446 GCF_018294505.1 Triticum aestivum
TGCTGCTGCTGCTGTTGCTGTTGCTGTTGCTGTTGTTGTTGTTGTTGTTGTTGTTGTTGTTGTTGTTGTTGTTGTTGTTGTTGTTGTTGTTGTTGTTGTTGTTGTTGTTGTTGTTGTTGTTGTTGTTGTTGTTGTTGTTGTTGTTGTTGTTGTTGTTGTTGTTGTTGTTGTTGTTGTTGTTGTTGTTGTTGTTGTTGTTGTTGTTGTTGTTGTTGTTGTTGTTGTTGTTGTTGTTGTTGTTGTTGTTGTTGTTGTTGTTGT